>NW_028324426.1:678271-726271 GCF_052110815.1 Crocodylus siamensis | reverse complement strand
GCTTGCCTTGGGTTGACCTGGTGGCTGCAAGGCCCCATTCGCTTGCCTGGGGTTGACCTGTGCTCCAAAAGTCCACCTAGGCATGCCTGGGGTTGTTCTGGAGCCCGGACTTGCTGCTGCCCTTGGTCTTCTCTCCCAAAAAACCACCGGGGGTGCGGACGCAGGACCCCCACAACCACCAGGGCCTTAAGCTTCCATCAAGTGCCCAACCCATCCGGACATAAGCCTCCAAGGAGTGCCCCCGGCCACCTGGGCCAGGCCCCATTCACTTGCCTGAGGTTGACCTGGTGGCTGCAGGGCCCCATAGGCTTGCAGGGGGTCGTCCTGGTGGCTGCAAGGCCCCACTCGCTTGCCTGGGATTCACCTGCTGCCTGCAAGGCCCCATTCACTTGCCTCGAGTTTCCCTGCTGTCTGCAAGGCCCCATTCGCTTGCCTAGGGTTGACCTGGGCTCGAAAAGTTCCCCTAGGCATGCCTGTAGTTGACCTGCTGACCGGACTTGCTGCCGCCCTGAGCTTCACTCCCAAAAAACCACCGGGAGTGCGGGCGCAGTACCCGCACAACCACCAGGGCCTTAAGCCTCCATCAAGTGCCCCCCCCACATGGGCTTAAGCCTCCAACAAGTGCCCCCGCCACCTGGGCCAAGCCCCATTCCCTTCCAAAGGTTGACCTGGTGGCTGTAAGACCCCATTCGCTTACCTGTGGTTGACCTGCTGGCTGCAAGGCCCCATTCGCATACCTGGGTTTGCCTTGGTGCCTGCTAGGCCCCGTTCGCTTGCATGGGGCTGACCTGGTGTCTGCAAGGCCCCATTCGCTTGCCTGGGGTTGACCTGGGCTCCAAAAGTCCCCCTAGGCATGCCTGGGGTTGTCCTGGAGGCAGGACTTGCTGCCGCCCTTCGGCTTTACTCCCAGAAAACCAGCGGGAGTGCAGACGCAGGACCCCCACAACCACCAGGGCCTTAAGCTTCCATCAAGTGCCCCCCCGACCCGGACTTAGAGCCTCCAAGGAGTGCCCCCACCACCTGGGCCAGGCCCCATTCCCTTCCCAGGGTTGACCTGGTGGGTGCAAGGCCCCATTGGCTTACCTGGGGTTGACCGGCTGGCTGCAAGGCCCCATTCACTTACCTGGGTTTGCCTTGGTGCCTGCTAGGCCCCATTCGCTTGCATGGGGTTCACCTGGTGGCTGCAAGGCCCCATTCACTTGCCTGGGGTTGACCTGGTGGCTGCAGGGCCCCATAGGCTTTCAGGGGATCAAGCTGGTCGCTGCCAGGCCCCACTCGCTTGCCCTGGGTTGTCCTGGTGGCTGCAAGGCCCCAATCGCTTGCCTGGTGTTGACCTGGTGGCTGCAAGGCCCCATTCACTTGCCTCATGTTTACCTGCTGTCTGCAAGGCCCCATTTGCTTGCCGGCGGTTGTCCTGGGCACCAAAAGCGTCCCTACGCATACCTTGGGTTGACCTGGTGACCGGACTTGCTGCCGACCTGGGCTTCACTCCCTAAAAACCACCGGGAGTACGGACGCAGGACCCTCACAACCGCCAGGGGCTTAAGCCTCCATCAAGTGCCCCCCCCACACGGGCTTAAGCCTCTAACAAGTGCCCCCCCAACCTGGGCCAGACCCCATTGCCTTCCCAGGGTTGACCTGGTGGCTTCAAGGCCCCATTCGCTTGCCTAGGGTTGACCTGGGCTCGGAAAGTTCCCCTAGGCATGCCTGAAGTTGACCTGCTGAACGGACTTGCTGCCGCCCTGGGCTTCACTCCCTAAAAAACCACCGGGAGTGCGGGCGCAGGACCCGCACAACCACCAGGGCCTTAAGACTCCATTAAGTGCCCCCCCCACATGGGCTTAAGCCTCCAACAAGTGCCCCCGCCACCTGGGCCAGGCCCCATTCCCTTCCCAAGGTTGACCTGGTGGCTGCAAGACCCCATTCGCTTACCTGGGGTTGACCTGCTGGCTGCAAGGCCCCATTCGCATACCTGGGTTTGCCTTGGTGCCTGCTAGGCCCCGTTCGCTTGCATGGGGCTGACCTGGTGTCTGCAAGGCCCCATTCGCTTGCCTGGGGTTGACCTGGGCTCCAAAAGTCCCCCTAGGCATGCCTGGGGTTGTCCTGGAGGCAGGACTTGCTGCCGCCCTTCGGCTTTACTCCCAAAAAACCAGCGGGAGTGCAGACGCAGGACCCCCACAACCACCAGGGCCTTAAGCTTCCATCAAGTGCCCCCCCGACCCGGACTTAGAGCCTCCAAGGAGTGCCCCCACCACCTGGGCCAGGCCCCATTCCCTTCCCAGGGTTGACCTGGTGGGTGCAAGGCCCCATTGGCTTACCTGGGGTTGACCGGCTGGCTGCAAGGCCCCATTCACTTACCTGGGTTTGCCTTGGTGCCTGCTAGGCCCCATTCGCTTGCATGGGGTTCACCTGGTGGCTGCAAGGCCCCATTCACTTGCCTGGGGTTGACCTGGTGGCTGCAGGGCCCCATAGGCTTTCAGGGGATCAAGCTGGTCGCTGCCAGGCCCCACTCGCTTGCCCTGGGTTGTCCTGGTGGCTGCAAGGCCCCAATCGCTTGCCTGGTGTTGACCTGGTGGCTGCAAGGCCCCATTCACTTGCCTGGTGTTGACCTGGTGGCTGCAAGGCCCCATGCCTCGTGTTTACCTGCTGTCTGCAAGGCCCCATTTGCTCGCCGGCGGTTGTCCTGGCCTCCAAAAGCTCCCTAGGCATACCTTGGGTTGACCTGGTGACCGGACTTGCTGCCGACCTGGGCTTCACTCCCTAAAAACCACCGGGAGTGCGGACGCAGGACCCTCACAACCGCCAGGGGCTTAAGCCTCCATCAAGTGCCCCCCCCACACGGGCTTAAGCCTCCAACAAGTGCCCCCCCAACCTGGGCCAGGCCCCATTCCCTTCCCAGGGTTGACCTGGTGGCTGCATGCAAGGCCCCATTCGCTTGCCTAGGGTTGACCTGGGCTCGGAAAGTTCCCCTAGGCATGCCTGAAGTTGACCTGCTGAACGGACTTGCTGCCGCCCTGGGCTTCACTCCCTAAAAAACCACCGGGAGTGCGGGCGCAGGACCCGCACAACCACCAGGGCCTTAAGACTCCATTAAGTGCCCCCCCCACATGGGCTTAAGCCTCCAACAAGTGCCCCCGCCACCTGGGCCAGGCCCCATTCCCTTCCCAAGGTTGACCTGGTGGCTGCAAGACCCCATTCGCTTACCTGGGGTTGACCTGCTGGCTGCAAGGCCCCATTCGCATACCTGGGTTTGCCTTGGTGCCTGCTAGGCCCCGTTCGCTTGCATGGGGCTGACCTGGTGTCTGCAAGGCCCCATTCGCTTGCCTGGGGTTGACCTGGGCTCCAAAAGTCCCCCTAGGCATGCCTGGGGTTGTCCTGGAGGCAGGACTTGCTGCCGCCCTTCGGCTTTACTCCCAGAAAACCAGCGGGAGTGCAGACGCAGGACCCCCACAACCACCAGGGCCTTAAGCTTCCATCAAGTGCCCCCCCGACCCGGACTTAGAGCCTCCAAGGAGTGCCCCCACCACCTGGGCCAGGCCCCATTCCCTTCCCAGGGTTGACCTGGTGGGTGCAAGGCCCCATTGGCTTACCTGGGGTTGACCGGCTGGCTGCAAGGCCCCATTCACTTACCTGGGTTTGCCTTGGTGCCTGCTAGGCCCCATTTGCTTGCATGGGGTTCACCTGGTGGCTGCAAGGCCCCATTCACTTGCCTGGGGTTGACCTGGTGGCTGCAGGGCCCCATAGGCTTTCAGGGGATCAAGCTGGTCGCTGCCAGGCCCCACTCGCTTGCCCTGGGTTGTCCTGGTGGCTGCAAGGCCCCAATCGCTTGCCTGGTGTTGACCTGGTGGCTGCAAGGCCCCATTCACTTGCCTGGTGTTGACCTGGTGGCTGCAAGGCCCCATTCACTTGCCTCGTGTTTACCTGCTGTCTGCAAGGCCCCATTTGCTCGCCGGCGGTTGTCCTGGCCTCCAAAAGCTCCCCTAGGCATACCTTGGGTTGACCTGGTGACCGGACTTGCTGCCGACCTGGGCTTCACTCCCTAAAAACCACCGGGAGTGCGGACGCAGGACCCTCACAACCGCCAGGGGCTTAAGCCTCCATCAAGTGCCCCCCCCACACGGGCTTAAGCCTCCAACAAGTGCCCCCCCAACCTGGGCCAGGCCCCATTCCCTTCCCCGGGTTGACCTGGTGGCTGCAAGGCCCCATTCGCTTACCTGGGTTTGCCTTGGTGCCTGCTAGGCCACATTTGCTTGCCTTGGGTTGACCTGGTGGCTGCAAGGCCCCATTCGCTTGCCTGGGGTTGACCTGTGCTCCAAAAGTCCACCTAGGCATGCCTGGGGTTGTTCTGGAGCCCGGACTTGCTGCTGCCCTTGGTCTTCGCTCCAAAAAAACCACCGGGGGTGCGGACGCAGGACCCCCACAACCACCAGGGCCTTAAGCTTCCATCAAGTGCCCCCCCCACACGGGCTTAAGCCTCCAACAAGTGCCCCCCCAACCTGGGCCAGGCCTCATTCCCTTCCCAGGGTTGACCTGGTGGCTGCAAGGCCCCATTCGCTTACCTGGGTTTGCCTTGGTGCCTGCTAGGCCACATTTGCTTGCCTTGGGTTGACCTGGTGGCTGCAAGGCCCCATTCGCTTGCCTGGGGTTGACCTGTGCTCCAAAAGTCCACCTAGGCATGCCTGGGGTTGTTCTGGAGCCCGGACTTGCTGCTGCCCTTGGTCTTCTCTCCCAAAAAACCACCGGGGGTGCGGACGCAGGACCCCCACAACCACCAGGGCCTTAAGCTTCCATCAAGTGCCCAACCCATCCGGACATAAGCCTCCAAGGAGTGCCCCCGGCCACCTGGGCCAGGCCCCATTCACTTGCCTGAGGTTGACCTGGTGGCTGCAGGGCCCCATAGGCTTGCAGGGGGTCGTCCTGGTGGCTGCAAGGCCCCACTCGCTTGCCTGGGATTCACCTGCTGCCTGCAAGGCCCCATTCACTTGCCTCGAGTTTCCCTGCTGTCTGCAAGGCCCCATTCGCTTGCCTAGGGTTGACCTGGGCTCGAAAAGTTCCCCTAGGCATGCCTGTAGTTGACCTGCTGACCGGACTTGCTGCCGCCCTGAGCTTCACTCCCAAAAAACCACCGGGAGTGCGGGCGCAGGACCCGCACAACCACCAGGGCCTTAAGCCTCCATCAAGTGCCCCCCCCACATGGGCTTAAGCCTCCAACAAGTGCCCCCGCCACCTGGGCCAAGCCCCATTCCCTTCCCAAGGTTGACCTGGTGGCTGTAAGACCCCATTCGCTTACCTGGGGTTGACCTGCTGGCTGCAAGGCCCCATTCGCATACCTGGGTTTGCCTTGGTGCCTGCTAGGCCCCGTTCGCTTGCATGGGGCTGACCTGGTGTCTGCAAGGCCCCATTCGCTTGCCTGGGGTTGACCTGGGCTCCAAAAGTCCCCCTAGGCATGCCTGGGGTTGTCCTGGAGGCAGGACTTGCTGCCGCCCTTCGGCTTTACTCCCAGAAAACCAGCGGGAGTGCAGACGCAGGACCCCCACAACCACCAGGGCCTTAAGCTTCCATCAAGTGCCCCCCCGACCCGGACTTAGAGCCTCCAAGGAGTGCCCCCACCACCTGGGCCAGGCCCCATTCCCTTCCCAGGGTTGACCTGGTGGGTGCAAGGCCCCATTGGCTTACCTGGGGTTGACCGGCTGGCTGCAAGGCCCCATTCACTTACCTGGGTTTGCCTTGGTGCCTGCTAGGCCCCATTCGCTTGCATGGGGTTCACCTGGTGGCTGCAAGGCCCCATTCACTTGCCAGGGGTTGACCTGGTGGCTGCAGGGCCCCATAGGCTTTCAGGGGATCAAGCTGGTCGCTGCCAGGCCCCACTCGCTTGCCCTGGGTTGTCCTGGTGGCTGCAAGGCCCCAATCGCTTGCCTGGTGTTGACCTGGTGGCTGCAAGGCCCCATTCACTTGCCTCATGTTTACCTGCTGTCTGCAAGGCCCCATTTGCTTGCCGGCGGTTGTCCTGGGCACCAAAAGCGTCCCTACGCATACCTTGGGTTGACCTGGTGACCGGACTTGCTGCCGACCTGGGCTTCACTCCCTAAAAACCACCGGGAGTACGGACGCAGGACCCTCACAACCGCCAGGGGCTTAAGCCTCCATCAAGTGCCCCCCCCACACGGGCTTAAGCCTCTAACAAGTGCCCCCCCAACCTGGGCCAGACCCCATTGCCTTCCCAGGGTTGACCTGGTGGCTTCAAGGCCCCATTCGCTTGCCTAGGGTTGACCTGGGCTCGGAAAGTTCCCCTAGGCATGCCTGAAGTTGACCTGCTGAACGGACTTGCTGCCGCCCTGGGCTTCACTCCCTAAAAAACCACCGGGAGTGCGGGCGCAGGACCCGCACAACCACCAGGGCCTTAAGACTCCATTAAGTGCCCCCCCCACATGGGCTTAAGCCTCCAACAAGTGCCCCCGCCACCTGGGCCAGGCCCCATTCCCTTCCCAAGGTTGACCTGGTGGCTGCAAGACCCCATTCGCTTACCTGGGGTTGACCTGCTGGCTGCAAGGCCCCATTCGCATACCTGGGTTTGCCTTGGTGCCTGCTAGGCCCCGTTCGCTTGCATGGGGCTGACCTGGTGTCTGCAAGGCCCCATTCGCTTGCCTGGGGTTGACCTGGGCTCCAAAAGTCCCCCTAGGCATGCCTGGGGTTGTCCTGGAGGCAGGACTTGCTGCCGCCCTTCGGCTTTACTCCCAAAAAACCAGCGGGAGTGCAGACGCAGGACCCCCACAACCACCAGGGCCTTAAGCTTCCATCAAGTGCCCCCCCGACCCGGACTTAGAGCCTCCAAGGAGTGCCCCCACCACCTGGGCCAGGCCCCATTCCCTTCCCAGGGTTGACCTGGTGGGTGCAAGGCCCCATTGGCTTACCTGGGGTTGACCGGCTGGCTGCAAGGCCCCATTCACTTACCTGGGTTTGCCTTGGTGCCTGCTAGGCCCCATTCGCTTGCATGGGGTTCACCTGGTGGCTGCAAGGCCCCATTCACTTGCCTGGGGTTGACCTGGTGGCTGCAGGGCCCCATAGGCTTTCAGGGGATCAAGCTGGTCGCTGCCAGGCCCCACTCGCTTGCCCTGGGTTGTCCTGGTGGCTGCAAGGCCCCAATCGCTTGCCTGGTGATGACCTGGTGGCTGCAAGGCCCCATTCACTTGCCTGGTGTTGACCTGGTGGCTGCAAGGCCCCATTCACTTGCCTCGTGTTTACCTGCTGTCTGCAAGGCCCCATTTGCTCGCCGGCGGTTGTCCTGGCCTCCAAAAGCTCCCCTAGGCATACCTTGGGTTGACCTGGTGACCGGACTTGCTGCCGACCTGGGCTTCACTCCCTAAAAACCACCGGGAGTGCGGACGCAGGACCCTCACAACCGCCAGGGGCTTAAGCCTCCATCAAGTGCCCCCCCCACACGGGCTTAAGCCTCCAACAAGTGCCCCCCCAACCTGGGCCAGGCCCCATTCCCTTCCCCGGGTTGACCTGGTGGCTGCAAGGCCCCATTCGCTTACCTGGGTTTGCCTTGGTGCCTGCTAGGCCACATTTGCTTGCCTTGGGTTGACCTGGTGGCTGCAAGGCCCCATTCGCTTGCCTGGGGTTGACCTGTGCTCCAAAAGTCCACCTAGGCATGCCTGGGGTTGTTCTGGAGCCCGGACTTGCTGCTGCCCTTGGTCTTCGCTCCAAAAAAACCACCGGGGGTGCGGACGCAGGACCCCCACAACCACCAGGGCCTTAAGCTTCCATCAAGTGCCCCCCCCACACGGGCTTAAGCCTCCAACAAGTGCCCCCCCAACCTGGGCCAGGCCTCATTCCCTTCCCAGGGTTGACCTGGTGGCTGCAAGGCCCCATTCGCTTACCTGGGTTTGCCTTGGTGCCTGCTAGGCCACATTTGCTTGCCTTGGGTTGACCTGGTGGCTGCAAGGCCCCATTCGCTTGCCTGGGGTTGACCTGTGCTCCAAAAGTCCACCTAGGCATGCCTGGGGTTGTTCTGGAGCCCGGACTTGCTGCTGCCCTTGGTCTTCTCTCCCAAAAAACCACCGGGGGTGCGGACGCAGGACCCCCACAACCACCAGGGCCTTAAGCTTCCATCAAGTGCCCAACCCATCCGGACATAAGCCTCCAAGGAGTGCCCCCGGCCACCTGGGCCAGGCCCCATTCACTTGCCTGAGGTTGACCTGGTGGCTGCAGGGCCCCATAGGCTTGCAGGGGGTCGTCCTGGTGGCTGCAAGGCCCCACTCGCTTGCCTGGGATTCACCTGCTGTCTGCAAGGCCCCATTCACTTGCCTCGAGTTTCCCTGCTGTCTGCAAGGCCCCATTCGCTTGCCTAGGGTTGACCTGGGCTCGAAAAGTTCCCCTAGGCATGCCTGTAGTTGACCTGCTGACCGGACTTGCTGCCGCCCTGAGCTTCACTCCCAAAAAACCACCGGGAGTGCGGGCGCAGGACCCGCACAACCACCAGGGCCTTAAGCCTCCATCAAGTGCCCCCCCCACATGGGCTTAAGCCTCCAACAAGTGCCCCCGCCACCTGGGCCAAGCCCCATTCCCTTCCAAAGGTTGACCTGGTGGCTGTAAGACCCCATTCGCTTACCTGGGGTTGACCTGCTGGCTGCAAGGCCCCATTCGCATACCTGGGTTTGCCTTGGTGCCTGCTAGGCCCCGTTCGCTTGCATGGGGCTGACCTGGTGTCTGCAAGGCCCCATTCGCTTGCCTGGGGTTGACCTGGGCTCCAAAAGTCCCCCTAGGCATGCCTGGGGTTGTCCTGGAGGCAGGACTTGCTGCCGCCCTTCGGCTTTACTCCCAGAAAACCAGCGGGAGTGCAGACGCAGGACCCCCACAACCACCAGGGCCTTAAGCTTCCATCAAGTGCCCCCCCGACCCGGACTTAGAGCCTCCAAGGAGTGCCCCCACCACCTGGGCCAGGCCCCATTCCCTTCCCAGGGTTGACCTGGTGGGTGCAAGGCCCCATTGGCTTACCTGGGGTTGACCGGCTGGCTGCAAGGCCCCATTCACTTACCTGGGTTTGCCTTGGTGCCTGCTAGGCCCCATTCGCTTGCATGGGGTTCACCTGGTGGCTGCAAGGCCCCATTCACTTGCCTGGGGTTGACCTGGTGGCTGCAGGGCCCCATAGGCTTTCAGGGGATCAAGCTGGTCGCTGCCAGGCCCCACTCGCTTGCCCTGGGTTGTCCTGGTGGCTGCAAGGCCCCAATCGCTTGCCTGGTGTTGACCTGGTGGCTGCAAGGCCCCATTCACTTGCCTCATGTTTACCTGCTGTCTGCAAGGCCCCATTTGCTTGCCGGCGGTTGTCCTGGGCACCAAAAGCGTCCCTACGCATACCTTGGGTTGACCTGGTGACCGGACTTGCTGCCGACCTGGGCTTCACTCCCTAAAAACCACCGGGAGTACGGACGCAGGACCCTCACAACCGCCAGGGGCTTAAGCCTCCATCAAGTGCCCCCCCCACACGGGCTTAAGCCTCTAACAAGTGCCCCCCCAACCTGGGCCAGGCCCCATTCCCTTCCCAGGGTTGACCTGGTGGCTGCAAGGCCCCATTCGCTTACCTAAAAAACCACCGGGTTTGACCTTGGTGCCTGCTAGGCCACATTTGCTTGCCTTGGGTTGACCTGGTGCCTTGGTGCTGCAAGGCCCCATTCGCTTGCCTGGGGTTGACCTGGGCTCCAAAAGTCCCCCTAGGCATGCCTGGGGTTGTCCTGGAGGCAGGACTTGCTGCCGCCCTTCGGCTTTACTCCCAAAAAGACGCAGGACCCCCACAACCACCAGGGCCTTAAGCTTCCATCAAGTGCCCCCCCGACCCGGACTTAGAGCCTCCAAGGAGTGCCCCCACCACCTGGGCCAGGCCCCATTCCCTTCCCAGGGTTGACCTGGTGGGTGCAAGGCCCCATTGGCTTACCTGGGGTTGACCGGCTGGCTGCAAGGCCCCATTCACTTACCTGGGTTTGCCTTGGTGCCTGCTAGGCCCCATTCGCTTGCATGGGGTTCACCTGGTGGCTGCAAGGCCCCATTCACTTGCCTGGGGTTGACCTGGTGGCTGCAGGGCCCCATAGGCTTTCAGGGGATCAAGCTGGTCGCTGCCAGGCCCCACTCGCTTGCCCCTGCTTGCCTGGTGTTGACCTGCTGGTCTGCAAGGCCCCATGCCTTGGGTTGTCCTGGTGGCCCGGACTTGCTGCCGCCCTTGGCTTCGCTCCAAAAAAACCACCGGGGGTGCGGACGCAGGACCCCCACAACCACCAGGGCCTTAAGCTTCCATCAAGTGCCCCCCCCACACGGGCTTAAGCCTCCAACAAGTGCCCCCCCAACCTGGGCCAGGCCCCATTCCCTTCCCAGGGTTGACCTGGTGGCTGCAAGGCCCCATTCGCTTACCTGGGTTTGCCTTGGTGCCTGCTAGGCCACATTTGCTTGCCTTGGGTTGACCTGGTGGCTGCAAGGCCCCATTCGCTTGCCTGGGGTTGACCTGTGCTCCAAAAGTCCACCTAGGCATGCCTGGGGTTGTTCTGGAGCCCGGACTTGCTGCTGCCCTTGGTCTTCTCTCCCAAAAAACCACCGGGGGTGCGGACGCAGGACCCCCACAACCACCAGGGCCTTAAGCTTCCATCAAGTGCCCAACCCATCCGGACATAAGCCTCCAAGGAGTGCCCCCGGCCACCTGGGCCAGGCCCCATTCACTTGCCTGAGGTTGACCTGGTGGCTGCAGGGCCCCATAGGCTTGCAGGGGGTCGTCCTGGTGGCTGCAAGGCCCCACTCGCTTGCCTGGGATTCACCTGCTGCCTGCAAGGCCCCATTCACTTGCCTCGAGTTTCCCTGCTGTCTGCAAGGCCCCATTCGCTTGCCTAGGGTTGACCTGGGCTCGAAAAGTTCCCCTAGGCATGCCTGTAGTTGACCTGCTGACCGGACTTGCTGCCGCCCTGAGCTTCACTCCCAAAAAACCACCGGGAGTGCGGGCGCAGGACCCGCACAACCACCAGGGCCTTAAGCCTCCATCAAGTGCCCCCCCCACATGGGCTTAAGCCTCCAACAAGTGCCCCCGCCACCTGGGCCAAGCCCCATTCCCTTCCCAAGGTTGACCTGGTGGCTGTAAGACCCCATTCGCTTACCTGGGGTTGACCTGCTGGCTGCAAGGCCCCATTCGCATACCTGGGTTTGCCTTGGTGCCTGCTAGGCCCCGTTCGCTTGCATGGGGCTGACCTGGTGTCTGCAAGGCCCCATTCGCTTGCCTGGGGTTGACCTGGGCTCCAAAAGTCCCCCTAGGCATGCCTGGGGTTGTCCTGGAGGCAGGACTTGCTGCCGCCCTTCGGCTTTACTCCCAGAAAACCAGCGGGAGTGCAGACGCAGGACCCCCACAACCACCAGGGCCTTAAGCTTCCATCAAGTGCCCCCCCGACCCGGACTTAGAGCCTCCAAGGAGTGCCCCCACCACCTGGGCCAGGCCCCATTCCCTTCCCAGGGTTGACCTGGTGGGTGCAAGGCCCCATTGGCTTACCTGGGGTTGACCGGCTGGCTGCAAGGCCCCATTCACTTACCTGGGTTTGCCTTGGTGCCTGCTAGGCCCCATTCGCTTGCATGGGGTTCACCTGGTGGCTGCAAGGCCCCATTCACTTGCCTGGGGTTGACCTGGTGGCTGCAGGGCCCCATAGGCTTTCAGGGGATCAAGCTGGTCGCTGCCAGGCCCCACTCGCTTGCCCTGGGTTGTCCTGGTGGCTGCAAGGCCCCAATCGCTTGCCTGGTGTTGACCTGGTGGCTGCAAGGCCCCATTCACTTGCCTCATGTTTACCTGCTGTCTGCAAGGCCCCATTTGCTTGCCGGCGGTTGTCCTGGGCACCAAAAGCGTCCCTACGCATACCTTGGGTTGACCTGGTGACCGGACTTGCTGCCGACCTGGGCTTCACTCCCTAAAAACCACCGGGAGTACGGACGCAGGACCCTCACAACCGCCAGGGGCTTAAGCCTCCATCAAGTGCCCCCCCCACACGGGCTTAAGCCTCTAACAAGTGCCCCCCCAACCTGGGCCAGACCCCATTGCCTTCCCAGGGTTGACCTGGTGGCTTCAAGGCCCCATTCGCTTGCCTAGGGTTGACCTGGGCTCGGAAAGTTCCCCTAGGCATGCCTGAAGTTGACCTGCTGAACGGACTTGCTGCCGCCCTGGGCTTCACTCCCTAAAAAACCACCGGGAGTGCGGGCGCAGGACCCGCACAACCACCAGGGCCTTAAGACTCCATTAAGTGCCCCCCCCACATGGGCTTAAGCCTCCAACAAGTGCCCCCGCCACCTGGGCCAGGCCCCATTCCCTTCCCAAGGTTGACCTGGTGGCTGCAAGACCCCATTCGCTTACCTGGGGTTGACCTGCTGGCTGCAAGGCCCCATTCGCATACCTGGGTTTGCCTTGGTGCCTGCTAGGCCCCGTTCGCTTGCATGGGGCTGACCTGGTGTCTGCAAGGCCCCATTCGCTTGCCTGGGGTTGACCTGGGCTCCAAAAGTCCCCCTAGGCATGCCTGGGGTTGTCCTGGAGGCAGGACTTGCTGCCGCCCTTCGGCTTTACTCCCAAAAAACCAGCGGGAGTGCAGACGCAGGACCCCCACAACCACCAGGGCCTTAAGCTTCCATCAAGTGCCCCCCCGACCCGGACTTAGAGCCTCCAAGGAGTGCCCCCACCACCTGGGCCAGGCCCCATTCCCTTCCCAGGGTTGACCTGGTGGCTGCAAGGCCCCATTGGCTTACCTGGGGTTGACCGGCTGGCTGCAAGGCCCCATTCACTTACCTGGGTTTGCCTTGGTGCCTGCTAGGCCCCATTCGCTTGCATGGGGTTCACCTGGTGGCTGCAAGGCCCCATTCACTTGCCTGGGGTTGACCTGGTGGCTGCAGGGCCCCATAGGCTTTCAGGGGATCAAGCTGGTCGCTGCCAGGCCCCACTCGCTTGCCCTGGGTTGTCCTGGTGGCTGCAAGGCCCCAATCGCTTGCCTGGTGATGACCTGGTGGCTGCAAGGCCCCATTCACTTGCCTGGTGTTGACCTGGTGGCTGCAAGGCCCCATTCACTTGCCTCGTGTTTACCTGCTGTCTGCAAGGCCCCATTTGCTCGCCGGCGGTTGTCCTGGCCTCCAAAAGCTCCCCTAGGCATACCTTGGGTTGACCTGGTGACCGGACTTGCTGCCGACCTGGGCTTCACTCCCTAAAAACCACCGGGAGTGCGGACGCAGGACCCTCACAACCGCCAGGGGCTTAAGCCTCCATCAAGTGCCCCCCCCACACGGGCTTAAGCCTCCAACAAGTGCCCCCCCAACCTGGGCCAGGCCCCATTCCCTTCCCCGGGTTGACCTGGTGGCTGCAAGGCCCCATTCGCTTACCTGGGTTTGCCTTGGTGCCTGCTAGGCCACATTTGCTTGCCTTGGGTTGACCTGGTGGCTGCAAGGCCCCATTCGCTTGCCTGGGGTTGACCTGTGCTCCAAAAGTCCACCTAGGCATGCCTGGGGTTGTTCTGGAGCCCGGACTTGCTGCTGCCCTTGGTCTTCGCTCCAAAAAAACCACCGGGGGTGCGGACGCAGGACCCCCACAACCACCAGGGCCTTAAGCTTCCATCAAGTGCCCCCCCCACACGGGCTTAAGCCTCCAACAAGTGCCCCCCCAACCTGGGCCAGGCCTCATTCCCTTCCCAGGGTTGACCTGGTGGCTGCAAGGCCCCATTCGCTTACCTGGGTTTGCCTTGGTGCCTGCTAGGCCACATTTGCTTGCCTTGGGTTGACCTGGTGGCTGCAAGGCCCCATTCGCTTGCCTGGGGTTGACCTGTGCTCCAAAAGTCCACCTAGGCATGCCTGGGGTTGTTCTGGAGCCCGGACTTGCTGCTGCCCTTGGTCTTCTCTCCCAAAAAACCACCGGGGGTGCGGACGCAGGACCCCCACAACCACCAGGGCCTTAAGCTTCCATCAAGTGCCCAACCCATCCGGACATAAGCCTCCAAGGAGTGCCCCCGGCCACCTGGGCCAGGCCCCATTCACTTGCCTGAGGTTGACCTGGTGGCTGCAGGGCCCCATAGGCTTGCAGGGGGTCGTCCTGGTGGCTGCAAGGCCCCACTCGCTTGCCTGGGATTCACCTGCTGCCTGCAAGGCCCCATTCACTTGCCTCGAGTTTCCCTGCTGTCTGCAAGGCCCCATTCGCTTGCCTAGGGTTGACCTGGGCTCGAAAAGTTCCCCTAGGCATGCCTGTAGTTGACCTGCTGACCGGACTTGCTGCCGCCCTGAGCTTCACTCCCAAAAAACCACCGGGAGTGCGGGCGCAGGACCCGCACAACCACCAGGGCCTTAAGCCTCCATCAAGTGCCCCCCCCACATGGGCTTAAGCCTCCAACAAGTGCCCCCGCCACCTGGGCCAAGCCCCATTCCCTTCCCAAGGTTGACCTGGTGGCTGTAAGACCCCATTCGCTTACCTGGGGTTGACCTGCTGGCTGCAAGGCCCCATTCGCATACCTGGGTTTGCCTTGGTGCCTGCTAGGCCCCGTTCGCTTGCATGGGGCTGACCTGGTGTCTGCAAGGCCCCATTCGCTTGCCTGGGGTTGACCTGGGCTCCAAAAGTCCCCCTAGGCATGCCTGGGGTTGTCCTGGAGGCAGGACTTGCTGCCGCCCTTCGGCTTTACTCCCAGAAAACCAGCGGGAGTGCAGACGCAGGACCCCCACAACCACCAGGGCCTTAAGCTTCCATCAAGTGCCCCCCCGACCCGGACTTAGAGCCTCCAAGGAGTGCCCCCACCACCTGGGCCAGGCCCCATTCCCTTCCCAGGGTTGACCTGGTGGGTGCAAGGCCCCATTGGCTTACCTGGGGTTGACCGGCTGGCTGCAAGGCCCCATTCACTTACCTGGGTTTGCCTTGGTGCCTGCTAGGCCCCATTCGCTTGCATGGGGTTCACCTGGTGGCTGCAAGGCCCCATTCACTTGCCTGGGGTTGACCTGGTGGCTGCAGGGCCCCATAGGCTTTCAGGGGATCAAGCTGGTCGCTGCCAGGCCCCACTCGCTTGCCCTGGGTTGTCCTGGTGGCTGCAAGGCCCCAATCGCTTGCCTGGTGTTGACCTGGTGGCTGCAAGGCCCCATTCACTTGCCTCATGTTTACCTGCTGTCTGCAAGGCCCCATTTGCTTGCCGGCGGTTGTCCTGGGCACCAAAAGCGTCCCTACGCATACCTTGGGTTGACCTGGTGACCGGACTTGCTGCCGACCTGGGCTTCACTCCCTAAAAACCACCGGGAGTACGGACGCAGGACCCTCACAACCGCCAGGGGCTTAAGCCTCCATCAAGTGCCCCCCCCACACGGGCTTAAGCCTCTAACAAGTGCCCCCCCAACCTGGGCCAGACCCCATTGCCTTCCCAGGGTTGACCTGGTGGCTGCAAGGCCCCATTCGCTTACCTGGGTTTGCCTTGGTGCCTGCTAGGCCACATTTGCTTGCCTTGGGTTGACCTGGTGGCTGCAAGGCCCCATTCGCTTGCCTGGGGTTGACCTGTGCTCCAAAAGTCCACCTAGGCATGCCTGGGGTTGTTCTGGAGCCCGGACTTGCTGCTGCCCTTGGTCTTCTCTCCCAAAAAACCACCGGGGGTGCGGACGCAGGACCCCCACAACCACCAGGGCCTTAAGCTTCCATCAAGTGCCCGGGCCCCATAGGCTTGCAGGGGGTCGTCCTGGTGGCTGCAAGGCCCCACTCGCTTGCCTGGGATTCACCTGCTGTCTGCAAGGCCCCATTCACTTGCCTCGAGTTTCCCTGCTGTCTGCAAGGCCCCATTCGCTTGCCTAGGGTTGACCTGGGCTCGGAAAGTTCCCCTAGGCATGCCTGTAGTTGACCTGCTGACCGGACTTGCTGCCGCCCTGGCTTCACTCCCAAAAAACCACCGGGAGTGCGGGCGCAGGACCCGCACAACCACCAGGGCCTTAAGCCTCCATCAAGTGCCCCCCCCACATGGGCTTAAGCCTCCAACAAGTGCCCCCGCCACCTGGGCCAGGCCCCATTCCCTTCCCAAGGTTGACCTGGTGGCTGCAAGACCCCATTCGCTTACCTGGGGTTGACCTGCTGGCTGCAAGGCCCCATTCGCATACCTGGGTTTGCCTTGGTGCCTGCTAGGCCCCGTTCGCTTGCATGGGGCTGACCTGGTGTCTGCAAGGCCCCATTCGCTTGCCTGGGGTTGACCTGGGCTCCAAAAGTCCCCCTAGGCATGCCTGGGGTTGTCCTGGAGGCAGGACTTGCTGCCGCCCTTCGGCTTTACTCCCAGAAAACCAGCGGGAGTGCAGACGCAGGACCCCCACAACCACCAGGGCCTTAAGCTTCCATCAAGTGCCCCCCCGACCCGGACTTAGAGCCTCCAAGGAGTGCCCCCACCACCTGGGCCAGGCCCCATTCCCTTCCCAGGGTTGACCTGGTGGGTGCAAGGCCCCATTGGCTTACCTGGGGTTGACCGGCTGGCTGCAAGGCCCCATTCACTTACCTGGGTTTGCCTTGGTGCCTGCTAGGCCCCATTCGCTTGCATGGGGTTAGGCATGCCTGCCTGGGCCAGGCCCCATTGCCTTTCCAGGGTTGACCTGGTGACTTCAAGGCCCCATTCGCTTGCCTAGGGTTGACCTGGGCTCGAAAAGTTCCCCTAGGCATGCCTGAAGTTGACCTGCTGACAGGACTTGCTGCCGCCCTGGGCTTCACTCCCAAAAAACCACCGGGAGTGCGGGCGCAGGACCCGCACAACCACCAGGGCCTTAAGCCTCCATCAAGTGCCCCCCCCACATGGGCTTAAGCCTCCAACAAGTGCCCCCGCCACCTGGGCCAGGCCCCATTCCCTTCCCAAGGTTGACCTGGTGGCTGCAAGACCCCATTCGCTTACCTGGGGTTGACCTGCTGGCTGCAAGGCCCCATTCGCATACCTGGGTTTGCCTTGGTGCCTGCTAGGCCCCGTTCGCTTGCATAGGGCTGACCTGGTGTCTGCAAGGCCCCATTCGCTTGCCTGGGGTTGACCTGGGCTCCAAAAGTCCCCCTAGGCATGCCTGAAGTTGACCTGCTGACAGGACTTGCTGCCGCCCTGGCTTCACTCCCAAAAAACCACCGGGAGTGCAGACGCAGGACCCCCACAACCACCAGGGCCTTAAGCTTCCATCAAGTGCCCCCCCGACCCGGACTTAGAGCCTCCAAGGAGTGCCCCCACCACCTGGGCCAGGCCCCATTCCCTTCCCAGGGTTGACCTGGTGGCGTGCAAGGCCCCATTGGCTTACCTGGGGTTGACCGGCTGGCTGCAAGGCCCCATTCACTTACCTGGGTTTGCCTTGGTGCCTGCTAGGCCCCATTCGCTTGCATGGGGTTCACCTGGTGGCTGCAAGGCCCCATTCACTTGCCTGGGGTTGACCTGGTGGCTGCAGGGCCCCATAGGCTTTCAGGGGATCAAGCTGGTCGCTGCCAGGCCCCACTCGCTTGCCCTGGGTTGTCCTGGTGGCTGCAAGGCCCCAATCGCTTGCCTGGTGTTGACCTGGTGGCTGCAAGGCCCCATTCACTTGCCTCATGTTTACCTGCTGTCTGCAAGGCCCCATTTGCTTGCCGGCGGTTGTCCTGGGCACCAAAAGCGTCCCTACGCATACCTTGGGTTGACCTGGTGACCGGACTTGCTGCCGACCTGGGCTTCACTCCCTAAAAACCACCGGGAGTACGGACGCAGGACCCTCACAACCGCCAGGGGCTTAAGCCTCCATCAAGTGCCCCCCCCACACGGGCTTAAGCCTCTAACAAGTGCCCCCCCAACCTGGGCCAGACCCCATTGCCTTCCCAGGGTTGACCTGGTGGCTTCAAGGCCCCATTCGCTTGCCTAGGGTTGACCTGGGCTCGGAAAGTTCCCCTAGGCATGCCTGAAGTTGACCTGCTGAACGGACTTGCTGCCGCCCTGGGCTTCACTCCCTAAAAAACCACCGGGAGTGCGGGCGCAGGACCCGCACAACCACCAGGGCCTTAAGACTCCATTAAGTGCCCCCCCCACATGGGCTTAAGCCTCCAACAAGTGCCCCCGCCACCTGGGCCAGGCCCCATTCCCTTCCCAAGGTTGACCTGGTGGCTGCAAGACCCCATTCGCTTACCTGGGGTTGACCTGCTGGCTGCAAGGCCCCATTCGCATACCTGGGTTTGCCTTGGTGCCTGCTAGGCCCCGTTCGCTTGCATGGGGCTGACCTGGTGTCTGCAAGGCCCCATTCGCTTGCCTGGGGTTGACCTGGGCTCCAAAAGTCCCCCTAGGCATGCCTGGGGTTGTCCTGGAGGCAGGACTTGCTGCCGCCCTTCGGCTTTACTCCCAAAAAACCACCGGGAGTGCAGACGCAGGACCCCCACAACCACCAGGGCCTTAAGCTTCCATCAAGTGCCCCCCCGACCCGGACTTAGAGCCTCCAAGGAGTGCCCCCACCACCTGGGCCAGGCCCCATTCCCTTCCCAGGGTTGACCTGGTGGCTGCAAGGCCCCATTGGCTTACCTGGGGTTGACCGGCTGGCTGCAAGGCCCCATTCACTTACCTGGGTTTGCCTTGGTGCCTGCTAGGCCCCATTTGCTTGCATGGGGTTCACCTGGTGGCTGCAAGGCCCCATTCACTTGCCTGGGGTTGACCTGGTGGCTGCAGGGCCCCATAGGCTTTCAGGGGATCAAGCTGGTCGCTGCCAGGCCCCACTCGCTTGCCCTGGGTTGTCCTGGTGGCTGCAAGGCCCCAATCGCTTGCCTGGTGTTGACCTGGTGGCTGCAAGGCCCCATTCACTTGCCTGGTGTTGACCTGGTGGCTGCAAGGCCCCATTCACTTGCCTCGTGTTTACCTGCTGTCTGCAAGGCCCCATTTGCTCGCCGGCGGTTGTCCTGGCCTCCAAAAGCTCCCCTAGGCATACCTTGGGTTGACCTGGTGACCGGACTTGCTGCCGACCTGGGCTTCACTCCCTAAAAACCACCGGGAGTGCGGACGCAGGACCCTCACAACCGCCAGGGGCTTAAGCCTCCATCAAGTGCCCCCCCCACACGGGCTTAAGCCTCCAACAAGTGCCCCCCCAACCTGGGCCAGGCCCCATTCCCTTCCCCGGGTTGACCTGGTGGCTGCAAGGCCCCATTCGCTTACCTGGGTTTGCCTTGGTGCCTGCTAGGCCACATTTGCTTGCCTTGGGTTGACCTGGTGGCTGCAAGGCCCCATTCGCTTGCCTGGGGTTGACCTGTGCTCCAAAAGTCCACCTAGGCATGCCTGGGGTTGTTCTGGAGCCCGGACTTGCTGCTGCCCTTGGTCTTCTCTCCCAAAAAACCACCGGGGGTGCGGACGCAGGACCCCCACAACCACCAGGGCCTTAAGCTTCCATCAAGTGCCCAACCCATCCGGACATAAGCCTCCAAGGAGTGCCCCCGGCCACCTGGGCCAGGCCCCATTCACTTGCCTGAGGTTGACCTGGTGGCTGCAGGGCCCCATAGGCTTGCAGGGGGTCGTCCTGGTGGCTGCAAGGCCCCACTCGCTTGCCTGGGATTCACCTGCTGTCTGCAAGGCCCCATTCACTTGCCTCGAGTTTCCCTGCTGTCTGCAAGGCCCCATTCGCTTGCCTAGGGTTGACCTGGGCTCGAAAAGTTCCCCTAGGCATGCCTGTAGTTGACCTGCTGACCGGACTTGCTGCCGCCCTGAGCTTCACTCCCAAAAAACCACCGGGAGTGCGGGCGCAGGACCCGCACAACCACCAGGGCCTTAAGCCTCCATCAAGTGCCCCCCCCACATGGGCTTAAGCCTCCAACAAGTGCCCCCCCACCTGGGCCAGGCCCCATTCCCTTCCCAGGGTTGACCTGGTGGATGCAAGACCCCATTCACTTCCCAAGGTTGTCCTGGTGTCTGTAAGACCCCATTCGCTTACCTGGGGTTGACCTGCTGGCTGCAAGGCCCCATTCGCATACCTGGGTTTGCCTTGGTGCCTGCTAGGCCCCGTTCGCTTGCATGGGGCTGACCTGGTGTCTGCAAGGCCCCATTCGCTTGCCTGGGGTTGACCTGGGCTCCAAAAGTCCCCCTAGGCATGCCTGGGGTTGTCCTGGAGGCAGGACTTGCTGCCGCCCTTCGGCTTTACTCCCAGAAAACCAGCGGGAGTGCAGACGCAGGACCCCCACAACCACCAGGGCCTTAAGCTTCCATCAAGTGCCCCCCCGACCCGGACTTAGAGCCTTCAAGGAGTGCCCCCACCACCTGGGCCAGGCCCCATTCCCTTCCCAGGGTTGACCTGGTGGCTGCAAGGCCCCATTGGCTTACCTGGGGTTGACCGGCTGGCTGCAAGGCCCCATTCACTTACCTGGGTTTGCCTTGGTGCCTGCTAGGCCCCATTCGCTTGCATGGGGTTCACCTGGTGGCTGCAATAGCCCCATTCACTTGCCTGGGTTGTTGGTGGCTGCACCCCAATCGCTTGCCTGGTGTTGACTGGTGGCTGCAAGGCCCCATTCACTTGCTCATGCCTGCTGTCTGGTTGCTTGCCTGGGCTCACCAAAAGCGTCCCCTAGGCATACCTTGGGTTGACCTGGTGACCGGACTTGCTGCCGCCCTTGGTCTTCGCTCCAAAAAAACCACCGGGAGTGCGGACGCAGGACCCCCACAACCACCAGGGCCTTAAGCTTCCATCAAGTGCCCCCCCCACACGGGCTTAAGCCTCCAACAAGTGCCCCCCCAACCTGGGCCAGGCCCCATTCCCTTCCCAAGGTTAACCTGGTGTCTGCAAGACCCCATTCGCTTACCAGGGGTGGACCTGCTGGCTGCAAGGCCCCATTCGCATACCTGGGTTTCCCTTGGTGCCTGCTAGGCCCCGTTCGCTTGCATGGGGTTGACCTGCTGTCTGCAAGGCCCCATTCGCATACCTGGGTTTGCCTTGGTGCCTGCTAGGCCCCGTTCGCTTGCATGGGGCTGACCTGGTGTCTTCAAGGCCCCATTAGCTTGCCTGGGGTTGACCTCGGCTCCAAAAGTCCCCCTAGGCAGGCCTGGGGTTGTCCTGGAGGCAGGACTTGCTGCCGCCCTTCGGTTTTACTGCCAAAAAACCAGCGGGAGTGCAGACACAGGACCCCCACAACCACCAGGGCCTTAAGCTTCCATCAAGTGCCCCCCCGACCCGGACTTAGAGCCTTCAAGGAGTGCCCCCACCACCTGGGCCAGGCCCCATTCCCTTCCCAGGGTTGACCTGGTGGGTGCAAGGCCCCATTGGCTTACCTGGGGTTGACCGGCTGGCTGCAAGGCCCTATATACTTACCTGGGTTTGCCTTGGTGCCTGCTAGGCCCCATTCGCTTGCATGGGGTTCACCTGGTGGCTGCAATTCCCCATTCACTTGCCTGGGGTTGACCTGGTGGCTGCAGGGCCCCATAGGCTTTCAGGGGATCAAGCTGGTCGCTGCCAGGCCCCACTCGCTTGCCCTGGGTTGTCCTGGTGGCTGCAAGGCCCCATTCCCTTGCCTCGTGTTTACCTGCTGTCTGCAAGGCCCCATTTGCTCGCCGGCGGTTGTCCTGGGCTCCAAAAGCTCCCCTAGGCATACCTTGGGTTGTTCTGGAGCCCGGACTTGCTGCTGCCCTTGGTCTTCGCTCCAAAAAAACCACCGGGAGTGCGGACGCAGGACCCCCACAACCACCAGGGCCTTAAGCTTCCATCAAGTGCCCCCCCCACACGGGCTTAAGCCTCCAACAAGTGCCCCCCCAACCTGGGCCAGGCCCCATTCCCTTCCCAAGGTTAACCTGGTGTCTGCAAGACCCCATTCGCTTACCAGGGGTGGACCTGCTGTCTGCAAGGCCCCATTCGCATACCTGGGTTTGCCTTGGTGCCTGCTAGGCCCCGTTCGCTTGCATGGGGTTGACCTGCTGTCTGCAAGGCCCCATTCGCATACCTGGGTTTGCCTTGGTGCCTGCTAGGCCCCGTTCGCTTGCATGGGGCTGACCTGGTGTCTGCAAGGCCCCATTCGCTTGCCTGGGGTTGACCTGGGCTCAGAAAGTCCCCCTAGGCAGGCCTGGGGTTGTCCTGGAGCCAGGACTTGCTGCCGCCCTTCGGCTTTACTCCCAAAAAACCACCGGGAGTGCGGACGCAGGACCCCCACAACCACCAGGGCCTTAAGCTTCCATCAAGTGCCCCCCCCATCCGGGCTTAAGCCTGCTAGGAGTGCCCCCCCGAGGCTGGGCCAGGCCCCACTCGCTTGCCAGCGGTTCACCTGGTGGCTGCAAGGCCCCAATCACTTGTCTGGGATTCACCTGCGGTCTGCAAGGCCCCATTCTGTTGCCTCGAGTTTACCTGGTGTCTGTAAGGCCCCATTCGCTTGCCTAGGGTTGAGCTGGGCTCCAAAGTCCCCCTAAGCATGCCTGGGGCTCTCCTGGAGCCAGGACTTGCTGCCGCCCTTGGGCTTCACTCCCAAAAAACCACCGGGAGTGCGGACGGAGGACCCCCACAACCACCAGGGCCTTAAGCTTCCATCAAGTGCCCCCCCCCCGGACTTAAGCCTCCAAGGAGAGCCCCCACCTCCTGGCCCAGGCCCCGTTCCCTTCCCAGGGTTGACCTGGTGGCTGCAAGGCCCCATTGGCTTACCTGGGGTTGACCTTCTGGCTGCAAGGCCCCATTCACTTACCTGGGTTTGCCTTGGTGCCTGCTAGGCCCCATTCGCTTGCATGGGGTTCACCTGGTGGCTGCAAGGCCCCATTCACTTGCCTGGGGTTGACCTGGTGGCTGCAGGGCCCCAAAGGCTTGCAGTGGGTCGTCCTGGTGGCTGCAAGGCCCCACTCGCTTGCCCGGGGTTCACCTGGTGGCTGCAAGGCCCCAATCGCTTGCCTGGGATTCACCTGCTGTCTGCAAGGCCCCATTCACTTGCCTCGATTTTACCTGCTGTCTGCAAGGCCCTAATCGCTTGCCTGGGGTTGACCTGGGTGCTGCAGGGCCCCATAGGCTTCTGGGGGTTGACCTGCTGGCTGCAAGGCCCCATTCGCATACCTGGGTTTGCCTTGGTGCCTGCTAGGCCCCATTCGCTTGCTTGGGGTTGACCTGGTGGCTGCAGGGCCCCATAGGCTTTCAGGGGATCAAGCTGGTCGCTGCCAGGCCCCACTCGCTTGCCCTGGGTTGTCTTGGTGGCTGCAAGGCCCCAATCGCTTCCTTGGGGTTGACCTGGTGGCTGTAAGGCCCCAATCGCTTGCCTGGGGTTGACCTGGTGGCTGCAGCGCCCCGTAGGCTTGCAGGGGGTTGACCTGCTGGCTGCAAGGCCCCATTCGCATACCTGGGTTTGCCTTGGTGCCTGCTAGGCCCCATTCGCTTGCATGGGGTTGACCTGGTGGCTGCAAGGCCCCATTCGCTTGCCTCGGGTTGACCTGGTGGCTTCTAGGCCCCACTCGCTTGCCTGGGGTTGACCTGGTGGCTGCAAGGCCCCATTCGCTTGCCTAGGGTTCACCTGGCCTCCAAAAGTTCCGCTAGGCATGCCTGGGGTTGTCCTGGTGACCGCACTTGCTGCCGCCCTGGGCTTCACTCCCGAAAAACCACCGGGAGTGCAGACGCAGGACCCCGACAACCGCCAGGGCCTTAATCCTCCATCAAGTCCCCCCCCATGCGGACTTAAGCCCCCAAGGAGTGCCCTCCCCACCTGGGCCAGGCCCAGTTAAGTTCCCCGGCTTGACTTGGTGGCTGCAAGGCCCCAATCGCTTGCCTGGGGTTGACCTGGTGGCTGCAGGGCCACATAGGCTTGCAGGCGGTTGACCTGGTGGCTGCCATCTCCCATTCACTTGCCTCGTGTTTACCTGGTGTCTGCAAGGCCCCATTTGCTTGCCTGGGGTTGTCCTGGGCTCAAAAAGTTCCCCGAGGCATGCCTTGGGTTAGTATCATAGTATCATAGTAGCTAGAGTCGGAAGGGACCTAGGTAGATCATCTATTCCTACCCCCTGCCTTGGCCGGAAAGAGCACCGGGGTCAGATGACCCCGGCAAGGTGCTCATCTAACTTCCTTTTAAAAATCCCCAGGCTAGGAGCCTGCACCACTTCCCCTGGAAGCTGGTTCCAGGCCCTAGCCGTCCTGACTGTGAAGTAGCGTCTCCTAATATCGAATCTAAACTTACCCTCCGCCAGCTTGTGACCGTTATTCCTGGTCACTCCTGGCAGCGCACGGGGGAACAGGGACTCCCCCAATACCTGCTGATCCCCCCTGACCAGTTTGTAGCAGGTCACAAGGTCCCCCCTTAACCCTCTCTTGTGGAGGCTAAACAGGTTCAGGTCCCGTAGCCTCTCCTCATAAGGCCTGCCCTGCTGACCCCTGATCATACGAGTGGCCCTCCTCTGAACTTTTTCCATATCGTCCACGTCCCTCTTGAAGTGTGGCGCCCAGAACTGGACGCAGTACTCCAGCTGCGGTCTGACCAGTGCCGCATAGAGGGGGAAGATCACCTCCCTGGACCTGCTCGAGATGCATCTGTGGATGCATGACAGGGTACGGTTGGCCTTCTTGACTGCCTCCCCACACTGCCGGCCCATGTTCATCGTGGAGTCAATGACGACTCCAAGATCCTTTTCCGTCTCCGTGTTGGCAAGAGGGGACTTCCCCAACCTGTAAGTGTGGTGCCGGTTCTTCCTCCCCATGTGCAACACCTTGCACTTATCAGTGTTAAACCCCATCCTATTCTCATCCGCCCACCGTTGCAACCTGTCAAGGTCAGCTTGTAGCCTATTGCACCCTTCTAGTGCACCCACATCCCCCCACATCTTAGTGTCATCAGCAAACTTGAACAGGGTGCTTTCTACCCCCTCATCCAAGTCACTGATGAAGATGTTGAACAGTGCGGGCCCAAGGACCGAGCCCTGCGGACCCCGCTGCCCACGTCCTTCCAGGTCGAGAAGAACCCATCCACTACCACCCTCTGGGTGCGGCCCTCCAACCAGTTGGCGACCCATTTGACCGTGTGGGCATCGACACCACAGTCTCCCAGCTTTTTGATGAGGACAGGGTGAGAGACAGTGTCGAAAGCCTTCCGGAAGTCCAGAAAGACTACATCCACAGCAACCCCTGCGTCTAATGATTTGGTGACCTGATCGTAAAAGGCCACCAGGTTGGTCTGACAAGACCTGCCACTGATGAACCCATGATGGTTGCCCCTGAGCATGCATTCCCCCGCAAGGCCCTCCTGGATGTGTGCCAGGATAATTTTTTCAAAGAGCTTACCCGGGATTGAGGTAAGACTAACTGGCCTGTAATTTCCCGGGTCCTCTTTTTTTCCCTTTTTGAAGATAGGGACCACATTGGCCCTCTTCCAGTCCTCCGGCACCTCGCCAGAGCACCACGAGTGCTCATAGAGCCGCGCCAGGGGTCCCGCAATGACTTCAGCCAGTTCCTGTAGAACCCTAGGGTGAAGATCGTCCGGACCAGAGGACTTGAACACGTCCAGCCTCTCCAGAAGTACCCTAACTAACTCCTCGCTAACCCCTGGCCCAGGCGTGTCTCTCCTGGGGCCCGAGGGGGGCCCAGCAGGGAGGTGGCTGAACTGGTCCCTACTTAGGAAGACAGAGGCAAAGAAATCGTTAAATATGTTAGCTTTATCATCTGGCGTGATGACTAAGTTGCCCATCGTGTCCTGCAGGGGCCCCACATTACGCGGGACCCTCTTTTTACCCCCCATGTATTTGAAGAAGGACTTCTTATTGTCCTTAATCCGGGAAGCTAGTCCTATCTCCATCTCTGCCTTGGCCCTCCTGACTGCCCCCCTACATCCTCGGGCGACTGTAACATAGTCCTTCTTGGTGATGACCCCATCTCTGCATTGGGTATATGCCTCCCTTTTAGCAAGGAGACAGTCCCGGATGCTCTTAGTGAGCCATGGGGGTTTATGTGCCCTCCTGCTCCCTTTGACCCTTGTTGGGATTACCTCCCTTTGGGCCTTGGAGGATCGTCTCCTTAAGGAGCAACCACTCACCTTCGACATCTGATTCCCTTCCCCTCTGGGTCCTCAGCACTTCCCCAACGATCCTCCTTAGCTTGTTGAAGTCAGCCCTCCTAAAGTCTAGGGCTCTTGCCTTGCTGCAGCCCTTTGCCACCTTACGCTGGATGGTGAATTCCAGCAAGCGATGATCACTGTCTCCCAGGTGGCCCATCACCCGCAGCCCCCTCACCAGGTCATCACCCGTGGCCAGCACTAGGTCCAACAAGGCGTCTCCCCTGGTGGGACTGTGCACCTCCTGGGTTAGATGGAGGTCCTGCAGTCTGGCTAAGAACTGACGTGAGCGATCAGACTTGGCTGACTGCTCCTCCCAGCAGATGTCTGGGAAGTTCAGGTCCCCCATGATGACCACATCCTTAGCCCTCACTGCCTCTGTGAGCTGACCTAAGAATTCCTGGTCGAGCTCTTCTCCCTGGTTGGGAGGTCTATAGTAGACTCCCACCATTAAGTCTCTGTCCCCTGGACTGCCTTTTACTCTAACCCAGAGCACCTCATAGTGCCCCCCCTCTACCCCTTGCTGATTAACGAGGAAGTATATTCCTCCTTGATGTAGAGTGCTACTCCTCCACCTTTCCTTCCTATCCTGTCCCTCCTGTATAGCCTATAGCCCTTGACACTCACCGCCCAGTCATGCGATGAGTCCCACCACGTTTCTGTGATCTCTACTATGTCAGGGCTGGTGACAGCTAGGAGGAGGGTGAGTTCCTCCTGCTTCTTCCCCATACTTCGAGCATTCATGTAGAGGCATTTGAGGCCTCCAACGGTTGTGCCCACTGACCCCCTAGTCTCAGCAATGCCCCGTCCCCCATCACTTACCTGTTTCTCCCTTTTGACCATTGTTCTGGGCTCGCTGGCTGCTGCTGGGCCTGGTAGTTCATTGTCTCCTCCGCCCTCATCTTCCCCCTCCCCCGACGAGCCTGGTTTAAAGCCCGCCGAAGGAGGTTCACCAACCTGGAAGAGAACACACGCTTACCTTTAGGGGAAAGGTGGAGCCCATCCCATCCCAGCATGTCTCTCATCACGATGTGCCGGTCATGGCTGAGGAAGCCAAAGCCCGCCTCGAAGCACCATTCCTGTAGCCTCCAGTTGGTCTCCGCTATGCACATCTCGTGGCGTCTGCCTCGACCGCTCACTGGCAGGATGGAAGAGAAGACGGCCTGTGCGCCCATCTCCCTCAGCACGCCTCCCAGAGCATGGTAGTCCTCCATCAGGTGATCAGGGGCTCTCCTGGCCGCATCGTTAGTACCCACATGGACAAGGACCATGGGGTAATAATCGGTGGGCTGGATGATGGACTTGAGCATCCCCTTCACATCCTGAATCTTCGCTCCGGGCAGTTAGTAGACCTCACGTGCTGAGGGATCCTGGCGACAGATGGGGCCCTCCGTACCTCTCAGGATGGAGTCACCAATCACGATGATACAACACTTCCTCCTCTTAGGCCTATTGACTCCCGCTGCCCGCACAGGACATTGTGTGCGCAAAGTCTCCTCCCTGGAATCTTCCACTGCTCCCTCCTCCTCCAGGGCTGACAGGGTCTCATATCTCTTCTCCAGATGGTTGACCTGGTGACAGGACTTGCTGCCGCCGTGGGCTTCACTCCCTAAAAACCACCGGGAGTGCGGACGCAGGAGCTTAAGCCTCCAACAAGTGCCCCCGCAACCTGGGCCAGGCCCCCTTCTCTTCCCAGGGTTGACCTGGTGGCTGCAAGGCCCCATTCGCTTACCTGGGGTTGACTTGCTGGCTGGCAAGTCCCCATTCGCATACCTGGGTTTGCCTTGGTGACTGCTAGGCCACATTCGCTTGCCTTGGGTTGACCTGGTGGCTGCAAGGCCCCATTCGCTTCTCTGGGGTTGACCTGGGCTCCAAAACTAACCCTAGGCATGCCTGGGGTTGTTCTGGAGCCCGGACTTGCTGCCGCCCTTGGGCTTCACTCCCAAAAAACCACCGGGAATGCGAATGCAGGACCCCCACAACCACCAGGGCCTTAAGCTTCTCTCAAGTGCCCCCCCCACCAGGACTTAAGCCTCCAAGGAGTGCCCCCACTCACCTGGGCCAGGCCCCATTCACTTGCCTGAGGTTGACCTGGTGGCTGCAGGGCCCATTGGCTTGCAGGGGGTCGACCTGGTGGCTGCAAGGCCCCACTCACTTGCATGGGGTTGACCTGGTGGCTGCATGGCCCCATTCACTTCCCTCGCATTTACCTGGTGTCTGCAAGGCCCCATTTGCTTGCCTGCGGTTATCCTGGTCTCCAAAAGTTCCCCTAGGCATGCCTTGGGTTGACCTGGAGACCGGACTTGCTGCGGCCCTGGGATTCACCCCCTAAAAACCACCGGGAGTGCGGACGCAGGACCCTCACAAGCGCCAGGGAATTAAGTCTCCATCAAGTGCCCCCCACACATGGGCTTAAGCCTCCAACAAGTGCCCCGACCACCTTGGCCGGGCTCCATTAGCTTGCCTAGGGTAGACCTGGTGGCTGCAAGGCCCCATTCGCTTACCTGGGGTTGACCTGCTGGCTGCAAGGCCCCATTCGCATACCTGGGTTTGCCTTGGTGCCTGCTAGACCCCATTCGCTTGAATTGGGTTGACCTGGGCTCCAAAAGTCCCCAGAGGCATGCCTGGGGTTGTCCTGGTGCCCGGACTTGCTGCCACCCTGGGCTTCACTCCCAAAAAACCACCGGGAGTGCGGACGCAGGACCCTCACAACCACCAGGGGCGTAAGCCTCCATCAAGTGCCCCCCCCACATGGGCTTAAGCCTCCAACAAGTGCCCCGGCCACCTGGGCCAGGCCCCATTCCCTTCCCAGGGTTGACCTCCTGGCTGCAAGGCCCCATTCGCATACCTGGGTTTGCCTTGGATGCCCGCTAGGCCCCATTCGCTTGCCTTAGGTTGACCTGGTGGCTGCAAGGCCCCATTCGCTTACTTGGGTTTGCCTTGGTGCCTGCTAGGACCCATTCGCTTCATTTGGGTTGATCTGGTGGCTGCAAGGCCCCATTCACTTGCCTGGGGTTGTCCTGGGCTCCAAAAGTTCCCCTAGGCATGCCTTGGGTTGACCTGGTGACCGGACTTGCTGCCGCCCTGGGCTTCACTCCCTAAAAACCACCGGGAGTGCGGACGCAGGACCCTCACAACTGCCAGGGGCTTAAGCCTCCATCAAGGCCCCCCCCCCACGGGCTTAAGCCTCCAACAAGTGCCCCCCGCAACCTGGGCCAGGCCCCATTCCTTTCCCAGGGTTGACCTGGTGGCTGCAAGGCCCCATTCGCTTACCTGGGGTTGACCTGCTGGCTGCAAGGCCCCATTCGCATACCTGGGTTTGCCTTGGTGCCTACTAGGCCCCATTCCCTTGCCTTGGGTTGACCTGGTGTCTCCAAGGCCCCATTCGCTTCCCTGGGGTTTACCTGGCCTCCAAAAGTCCCCCTAGGCATGCCTGGGTTTGTCCTGGAGCCCGGACTTGCTGCCGCCCTTGGGCTTCACTCCCTAAAAACCACCGGGAGTGCGGACGCAGGACCCATACAACCACCAGGGCCTTAACCTTCCATCAAGGGTCCCCCCGACCCGGACTTAAGCCTCCAAAGAGTGCCCCCAGCACCTGGGCCTGGCCCCATTCACTTGCCTGAGGTTGACCTGGTGGCTGCAGGGCCCCATAGGGTTGCAGGGCGTCGTCCTGGTGGCTGCAATGCCCCACCCGCTTGCCCGGGGTTGACCTGGTAGCTGCAAGGCGCCAATCGCTTGCCTGGGTTTGACCTGCTGTCTGCAAGGCCCCAATCGCTTGACTGGGATTCACCTGCTGACTCCAATGCCCTATTCACTTGCCTCGAGTTTCCCTGGTGTCTGCAAGGCCCCATTCGTTGCCTAGGCTTGACCTGGGCTCCAAAATTCCCCTAGGCATGCCTGGAGTTGACCTGGAGCCCGGACTTGCTGCCGCCCATGGGCTTCACTCCCTAAAAACCACTGGGAGTGCGGACGCAGGACACATACAACCACCAGGGCCTTAAGCTTCCATCAAGGCCCCCCGCATCCAGACTTAAGCCTCCAAAGAGTGCCCCCCGCACCTGGGCCAGGCCCCATTCACTTGCCTGAAGTTGATCTCGTGGCTGCAGGGCCCCATAGGCTTGCAGGGGGTCGTCCTGGTAGCTGCAAGGCCCCACCCGCTTGTCCGGGGTGACCTGGTGGCTCCAAGGCTCCAATCGCTTGCCTAGGATTCACCTGCTGTCTGCAAGACCCCATTCACTTGCCTCACTTTTACCTGGTGTCTGCAAGGCCCCACTCGCTTGCCTAGGGTTGACCTGGGCTCGAAAAGTTCCCCTAGGCATGCCTGGAGTTGACCTGGTGACCGGACTTGCTGCCGCCCTGTGCTTCACTCCCTAAAAACCACCTTGAGTGCGGACGCAGGACCCTCACCACCGCCAGGGGCTTAAAGCCTCCATCAAGTGCCCCCCCCACACGGGCTTAAGCCTCCAACAAGTGCCCCCGCAACCTGGGCCAGGCCCCATTCCCTTCCCAGGGTTGACCCGGTGGCTGCAAGGCCCCATTGGCTAACCTGGGGTTGACGTGCTGGCTGCAAGTCCCCATTCGCATACCTGGGTTTGCCTTGGTGCCTGCTAGGCCCCATTCGCTTGTCTTGGGTTGACCTGGTGGCTGAAAGGCCCAATTCGCTTGCCTGGGGTTGACCTGGGCTCCAAAAGTCCCCCTAGGCATGCCTGGGGTTGTCCTGGAGCCCTGACTTGCTGCCACACTTGGGCTTCACTCCCAAAATACCACCAGTAGTGCGGACGCAGGATCCGCACAACCACCAGGGCCTTAAGCCTCCATCAAGTGCTCCCCTGACACGGGCTTAAACCTCCAACAAGTGCCCCCCGCACCTGGGCCAGGCCCCATTAGCTTGCCTAGGGTTGACCTGGTGGCTGCAAGGCCCCATTCGCTTACCTGGGTTTGCCTTGGTGCCTGCTAGGCCCCATTCGCTTCAATTGGGTTGATATCGTGGCTGTAAGGCCCCACCCGCTTGCCCGGGGTTCAACTGGTGGCTGCAAGGCCCCAGTCATTTGCATGGGATTCACCTGCTGTCTGCAAGGCCCCATTCACTTGCCTCGCGTTTACCTGGTGTCTGCAAGGCCCCATTCGCTTGCCTAGGGTTGACCTGGGCTCCAAAAGTCCCCCTACTCATGCCTGGGGTTGTCCTGGAGCCCGGACTTGCTCCCGCCCTTGGGCTTCACTCCCGAAAAACCACCGGGAGTGCGGACACAGGACCCATACAACCACCAGGGCCTTAAGCTTCCATCAAGTCCCCCTCCCACCCGGACTTAAGCCTCCAAGGAGTACCCCCGCCACCTGGACCAGGCCCCATTCCCGTCCCAGGATTGACATGCTGGCTGCAAGGCCCCATTCGCATACCTGCCTTTGCCTTGGCGCCTGCTAGGCCCCATTCGCTTGCATGGGGTTGACCTGGTGTCTGCAAAGCCCCATTTGCTTGCGGTCTAGACCAGGTTTAACCGCTTTCCGAAGGTCTTTCAAGCAGTTTACACCCATCTAAACCAGTCTAAAGTGCTTCTCTAACGAGTTAAAACCGGTCTAACCCATCTTAAACCACTTCCCGAAGCTGTTTCAAGCATTCTATAACCATATAAACCAGTCTAAAGTGCTTCGCTAACGAGTTAACACCGGTCTAGGACCAGTTTTAACCGCTTCCCGAAGCTGTTTCAAGCAGTTTAGACCCTTCTAAACGAGTCTAAAGTACTTCGCTAATGATTTAAAAATGGTCTAGACCAGTTTTAACTACTTCCCGAAGCTGTTTCAAGCAGTTTAGACCCGGCTGAACCACTCTAAAGTGCTTCGCTAATGAGTTAAAACCGGTCTAGACCAGTTTTAACTGCTTCCCGAAACTGTTTCAAGCAGTTTAGACCCGTCTAAACCAGTCTAAAGTGCTCCGCTAATGAGTTAAAACCGGTCTAGGCCATTTTTAACGGTTCCCAAAGCTGTATCAAGCAATTTAGACCCGTCTAAACCAGACTAAAGTGCTTCGCTATCGAGTTAAAACGGTCTAGACCAGTTTTAGTCGCTTCCCGAAGCTGTTTCAACCAGTTTATACCCGTCTAACCAGTCTAAAGTGCTTCGCTAACGAGTTAAAACCGGTCTAGACCAGTTTTAACCGCTTCCCGAAGCTGTTTCAAGCAGTTTAGACCGTCTAAACCAGTCCAAAGGGCTTTCCTAACGAGTTAAAAGCGGTGTAGAACAGTTTTAACCGCTTCCCAAAGCTGTTTCAACCAGTTAATACCCGTCTAAACCAGTCTAAAGTGCTCGCTAACGAGTTAAAACGGGTCTAGACCAGATTTAACCGCTTCCCGAAGCTGTTTCAAGCAGTTCAGACCCGTCTAAACCCGTTTAAAGTGCTCGCTAACGAGGTAAAACCGGTCTAGACCAGTTTAAACCGCTTCCCGAAGCTGTTTCAAGCAGTTTAAACCAGTCTAAACCAGTCCAAAGTGCTTCGGTAACGAGTTAAAAGCGGTCTAGACCAGTTTTAACCGCTTCCCGAAGCTGTTTCAAGCAGTTTCTATCCTTCTAAACCAGTCTAAAGTGCTAGCTAACGAGTTAAAGGCGTTCAAGACCAGTTTTAACCTCTTCCCGCAGCTGTTTCAAGCAGTTTAGACCCGTCTAACCCAGTCTAAAGTGCTCGCTAACGAGTTAAAACCGGTCTAGACCACGTTTAACGTCTTCCCGAAGCTGTTTCAAGCATTTTGGACCCATCTAAACCAGTCTAAAGTGCTTAGCTAACGAGCTAAATGCGTTCAAGACCAGTTTTAACAGCTTCCCAGAGCTGTTTCAAGCATTTTAGACCCGTCTAAACCAGTCTAAAGTGCTCGCTAACGAGTTAAAACGGGTCTAGACCAGATTTAACCGCTTCCCGAAGCTGTTTCAAGCAGTTTAGACCCGTCTAAACCACTCTAAAGTGCTCGCTAAGCTTCGGGAAGAGTTAAAGGCGGTTAAAACTGGTCTAGACCGCTAACGAGTTAAAACTCGTCTAGACCAGTTTTAACTCGTTAGCAGAACCCGCACTTTAGACTGGTTTAGACGGGTCTAAACTGCTTGAAACAGCTTCGGGAAGCGGTTAAAACTGGTCTAGACCCGTTTTAACTCGTTAGCGAGCACTTTAGACTGGTTTAGACGGGTCTAAACTGCTTGAAACAGCTTCGGGAAGCGGTTAAAACTGGTCTAGACCCGTTTTAACTCGTTAGCGAAAGCACTTTGGACTGGTTTAGACGGGTCTAAACTGCTTGAAACAGCTTCGGGAAGAGGTTAAAACTGGTCTAGACGCGTTTTAACTCGTTAGCGAGCACTTTAGACTGGTTTAGACGGGTCTAAATTGCTTGAAACACCTGCGGGAAGTGGTTAAAACTGGTCTTGAACGCCTTTAACTCGTTAGCTAAGCACTTTGGACTGGTTTAGACGGGTCTCAACTGCTTGAAACAGCTTCGGGAAGAGGTTAAAACTGGTCTAGACCGCGTTTTAACTCGTTAGCGAGCACTTTAGTGGTTTAGACGGGTCTAAACTGCTTGAAACAGCTTCGGGAAGCGGTTAAAACTGGTCTAGACCCGTTTTAACTCGTTAGCGAGCACTTTAGACTGGTTTAGACGGGTCTAAACTGCTTGAAACAGCTTCGGGAAGCGGTTAAAACTGGTCTAGACCCGTTTTAACTCGTTAGCGAGCACTTTAGACTGGTGGTTTAGACGGGTCTAAACTGCTTGAAACAGCTTCGGGAAGCGGTTAAAACTGGTCTAGACCCGTTTTAACTCGTTAGCGAAGCACTTTAGACTGGTTTAGACGGGTCTAAACTGCTTGAAACAGCTTCGGGAAGCGGTTAAAACTGGTCTAGACCCGTTTTAACTCGTTAGCGAAGCACTTTGGACTGGTTTAGACGGGTCTAAACTGCTTGAAACAGCTTCGGGAAGCGGTTAAAACTGGTCTAAACTCGTCTTTAGACGGGTCTAAACTGCTTGAAACAGCTTCGGGAAGCTTAAAACTGTCTAGACCCGTTTTAGCTCGCACACTTTAGACTGGTTTAGACGGGTCTAAACTGCTTGAAACAGCTTCGGGAAGCGGTTAAAACTGGTCTAGACCCTTTTAACTCGTTAGCGAGCACTTTAGACTGGTTTAGACGGGTCTAAACTGCTTGAAACAGCTTCGGGAAGCGGTTAAAACTGGTCTAGACCTCGTTTTAACTCGTTAGCTGAAGCACTTTAGACTGGTTTAGACGGGTTTACGTGTCTAAACTGCTTGAAACAGCTTCGGGAAGCGGTTAAAACTGGTCTTGAACGCCTTTAACTCGTTAGCTAAGCACTTTAGACTGGTTTAGACGGGTCTAAACTGCTTGAAACAGCTTCGGGAAGCGGTTAAAACTGGTCTAGACCGCTTTTAACTCGTTAGCTAAGCACTTTAGACTGGTTTAGACGGGTCTAAACTGCTTGAAACAGCTTCGGGAAGCGGTTAAAACTGGTCTAGACCCGTTTTAACTCGTTAGCGAGCACTTTAGACTGGTTTAGACGGGTCTAAACTGCTTGAAACAGCTTCGGGAAGCGGTTAAAACTGGTCTAGACCGCCTTTAACTCGTTAGCTAAGCACTTTAGACTGGTTTAGACGGGTCTAAACTGCTTGAAACAGCTTCGGGAAGCGGTTAAAACTGGTCTAGACCCTTTTAACTCGTTAGCTAAGCACTTTAGACTGGTTTAGACGGGTCTAAACTGCTTGAAACAGCTTCGGGAAGCGGTTAAAACTGGTCTAGACCCGTTTTAACTCGTTAGCGAGCACTTTAGACTGGTTTAGACGGGTCTAAACTGCTTGAAACAGCTTCGGGAAGCGGTTAAAACTGGTCTAGACCGTTTTAACTCGTTAGCTAAGCACTTTAGACTGGTTTAGACGGGTCTAAACTGCTTGAAACAGCTTCGGGAAGCGGTTAAAACTGGTCTAGACCCGTTTTAACTCGTTAACTCGTTAGGAAAGCCCTTTCGACTGGTTTAGCTACTGCTTGAAACAGGTTCGGGAAGAGGTTAAAACTGGTCTAGACGCGTTTTAACTCGTTACGAAGCACTTTCTTTAAAAACTGCTTGAAACAGCTTCGGGAAGCGGTTAAAACTGGTCTAGACCGCTTTTAACTCGTTAGCTAAGCACTTTAGACTGGTTTAGACGGGTCTAAACTGCTTGAAACAGCTTCGGGAAGCGGTTAAAACTGGTCTAGACCCGTTTTAACTCGTTAGCGAGCACTTTAGACTGGTTTAGAGCGGGTCTTGCTTGAAACAGAAGCGGTTAAAACTGGTCTAGACGGGTTTTAACTCGGCGAGCACTTTAGACGACGGGTCTAAACTGCTTGAAACAGCTTCGGGAAGCGGTTTAAACTGGTCTAGACCGGTTTTAACTCGTTAGCGAAGCACTTTGGACTGGTTTAGACGGGTCTAAACTGCTTGAAACAGCTTCGGGAAGCGGTTAAAACTGGTCTAGACCGGTTTTAACTCGTTAGCGAAAGCACTTTAGACTGGTTTAGACGGGTCTAAACTGCTTGAAACAGCTTCGGGAAGCGGTTAAAACTGGTCTAGACCCGTTTTAACTCGTTAGCGAGCACTTTAGACTGGTTTAGACGGGTCTAAACTGCTTGAAACAGCTTCGGGAAGCGGTTAAAACTGGTCTAGACCGTTTTAACTCGTTAGCTAAGCACTTTGGACTGGTTTAGACGGGTCTAAACTGCTTGAAACAGCTTCGGGAAGCGGTTAAAACTGGTCTAGACCCGTTTTAACTCGTTAGCGAGCACTTTAGACTGGTTTAGACGGGTCTAAACTGCTTGAAACAGCTTCGGGAAGCGGTTAAAACTGGTCTAGACCCGTTTTAACCGTTTTAACTCGTTAGCGAAGCACTTTAGACTGGTTTAGACGGGTCTAAACTGCTTGAAACAGCTTCGGGAAGCGGTTAAAACTGGTCTAGACTGCTTTTAACTCGTTAGCTAAAGCACTTTGGACTGGTTTAGACGGGTCTAAACTGCTTGAAACAGCTTCGGGAAGCGGTTAAAACTGGTCTAGACCCGTTTTAACTCGTTAGCGAGCACTTTAGACTGGTTTAGACGGGTCTAAACTGCTTGAAACAGCTTCGGGAAGCGGTTAAAACTGGTCTTGAACGCCTTTAACTCGTTAGCTAAGCACTTTAGACTGGTTTAGACGGGTCTAAACTGCTTGAAACAGCTTCGGGAAGCGGTTAAAACTGGTCTAGACCGCTTTTAACTCGTTAGCTAAGCACTTTAGAGTGGTTTAGACGGGTCTAAACTGCTTGAAACAGCTTCGGGAAGCGGTTAAAACTGGTCTAGACCCGTTTTAACTCGTTAGCGAGCACTTTAGAGTGGTTTAGACGGGTCTAAACTGCTTGAAACAGCTTCGGGAAGCGGTTAAAACTGGTCTAGACCGGTTTTAACTCGTTACCGAAGCACTTTGGACTGGTTTAGACGGGTTTAAACTGCTTGAAACAGCTTCGGGAAGCGGTTAAAACTGGTCTAGACCCGTTTTAACTCGTTAGCGAGCACTTTAGACTGGTTTAGACGGGTCTAAACTGCTTGAAACAGCTTCGGGAAGCGGTTAAAACTGGTCTAGACCGCCTTTAACTCGTTAGCGAAGCACTTTGGACTGGTTTAGACGGGTCTAAACTGCTTGAAACAGCTTCGGGAAGAGGTTAAAACTTGTCTAGACCCGTTTTAACTCGTTAGCGAGCACTTTAGACTGGTTTAGACGGGTCTAAACTGCTTGAAACAGCTTCGGGAAGCGGTTAAAACTGGTCTAGACCCGTTTTAACTCGTTAGCGAAGCACTTTAGACTGGTTTAGACGGGTCTAAACTGCTTGAAACAGCTTCGGGAAGCGGTTAAAACTGGTCTTGAACGCCTTTAACTCGTTAGCTAAGCACTTTAGACTGGTTTAGACGGGTCTAAACTGCTTGAAACAGCTTCGGGAAGCGGTTAAAACTGGTCTAGACCCGTTTTAACTCGTTAGCGAGCACTTTAGAGTGGTTTAGACGGGTCTAAACTGCTTGAAACAGCTTCGGGAAGCGGTTAAAACTGGTCTAGACCGGTTTTAACTCGTTAGCTAAGCACTTTAGACTGGTTTAGACGGGTTTAAACTGCTTGAAACAGCTTCGGGAAGCGGTTAAAACTGGTCTAGACCCTTTTAACTCGTTAGCGAGCACTTTAGACTGGTTTAGACGGGTCTAAACTGCTTGAAACAGCTTCGGGAAGCGGTTAAAACTGGTCTAGACCGCACTTTTAACTCGTTAGCTAAGCACTTTGGACTGGTTTAGACGGGTCTCAACTGCTTGAAACAGCTTCGGGAAGAGGTTAAAACTGGTCTAGACCCGTTTTAACTCGTTAGCGAGCACTTAGACTGGTTTAGACGGGTCTAAACTGCTTGAAACAGCTTCGGGAAGCGGTTAAAACTGGTCTTGAACGCCTTTAACTCGTTAGCTAAGCACTTTAGACTGGTTTAGACGGGTCTAAACTGCTTGAAACAGCTTCGGGAAGCGGTTAAAACTGGTCTAGACCGCTTTTAACTCGTTAGCTAAGCACTTTAGAGTGGTTTAGACGGGTCTAAACTGCTTGAAACAGCTTCGGGAAGCGGTTAAAACTGGTCTAGACCCGTTTTAACTCGTTAGCGAGCACTTTAGAGTGGTTTAGACGGGTCTAAACTGCTTGAAACAGCTTCGGGAAGCGGTTAAAAACTGGTCTAGACCGGTTTTAACTCGTTAGGAAGCACTTTGGACTGGTTTAGACTGGGTCTAAACTGCTTGAAACAGCTTCGGGAAGCGGTTAAAACTGGTCTAGACGTTTTAACTCGTTAGCGAGCACTTTAGACTGGTTTAGACGGGTCTAAATTGCTTGAAACAGCTTCGGGAAGCGGTTAAAACTGGTCTAGACCGGTTTTAACTCGTTAGCGAGCACTCTTTGACTGGTTTAGACGGGTCTGGTTTAGACGGGTCTCACTGCTTGAAACAGCTTCGGGAAGAGGTTAAAACTGGTCTAGACCCGTTTTAACTCGTTAGCGAGCACTTTAGACTGGTTTAGACGGGTCTAAACTGCTTGAAACAGCTTCGGGAAGCGGTTAAAACTGGTCTAGACCCGTTTTAACTCGTTAGCGAGCACTTTAGACTGGTTTAGACGGGTCTAAACTGCTTGAAACAGCTTCGGGAAGCGGTTAAAACTGGTCTAGACCGCATTTAACTCGTTAGCTAAGCTCTTTAAAGTGGTTTAGACGGGTCGAAACTGCTTGAAACAGCTTCGGGAAGCGGTTAAAACTGGTCTAGACCCGTTTTAACTCGTTAGCGAGCACTTTAGACTGGTTTAGACGGGTCTAAACTGCTTGAAACAGCTTCGGGAAGCGGTTTAAAAACTGGTCTAGACCGGTTTTAACTCGTTAGCGAAGCACTTTAGACTGGTTTAGACGGGTCTAAACTGCTTGAAACAGCTTCGGGAAGCGGTTAAAACTGGTCTAGACCCGTTTTAACTCGTTAGCGAGCACTTTAGACTGGTTTAGACGGGTCTAAACTGCTTGAAACAGCTTCGGGAAGCGGTTAAAACTGGTCTAGACCGCTTTTAACTCGTTAGCAAGCACTTTAGACTGGTTTAGACGGGTCTAAACTGCTTGAAACAGCTTCGGGAAGCGGTTAAAACTGGTCTAGACCCGTTTTAACTCGTTAGCGAGCACTTTAGAGTGGTTTAGACGGGTCTAAACTGCTTGAAACAGCTTCGGGAAGCGGTTGAAACTGGTCTAGACCGCTTTTAACTCGTTAGCGAAAGCCCTTTAGACTGGTTTAGACGGGTCTGAACTGCTTGAAACAGCTTCGGGAAGCGGTTAAAACTGGTCTAGACCCGTTTTAACTCGTTAGCGAGCACTTTAGACTGGTTTAGACGGGTCTAAACTGCTTGAAACAGCTTCGGGAAGCGGTTAAAACTGGTCTTGAACGCCTTTAACTCGTTAGCTAAGCACTTTAGACTGGTTTAGACGGGTCTAAACTGCTTGAAACAGCTTCGGGAAGCGGTTAAAACTGGTCTAGACCGCTTTTAACTCGTTAGCTAAGCACTTTAGAGTGGTTTAGACGGGTCTAAACTGCTTGAAACAGCTTCGGGAAGCGGTTAAAACTGGTCTAGACCCGTTTTAACTCGTTAGCGAGCACTTTAGAGTGGTTTAGACGGGTCTAAACTGCTTGAAACAGCTTCGGGAAGCGGTTAAAACTGGTCTAGACCGGTTTTAACTCGTTACCGAAGCACTTTGGACTGGTTTAGACGGGTCTAAACTGCTTGAAACAGCTTCGGGAAGCGGTTAAACTGGTCTGGTCTAGACCCGTTTTAACTCGTTAGCGAAGCACTTTAGACTGGTTTAGACGGGTCTAAACTGCTTGAAACAGCTTCGGGAAGCGGTTAAAACTGGTCTAGACCGGTTTTAACTCGTTAGCGAGCACTTTAGACTGGTTTAGACGGGTCTAAACTGCTTGAAACAGCTTCGGGAAGCGGTTAAAACTGGTCTAGACCCGTTTTAACTCGTTAGCGAGCACTTTAGACTGGTTTAGACGGGTCTAAACTGCTTGAAACAGCTTCGGGAAGCGGTTAAAACTGGTCTTGAACGCCTTTAACTCGTTAGCTAAGCACTTTAGACTGGTTTAGACGGGTCTAAACTGCTTGAAACAGCTTCGGGAAGCGGTTAAAACTGGTCTAGACCCGTTTTAACTCGTTAGCGAGCACTTTAGAGTGGTTTAGACGGGTCTAAACTGCTTGAAACAGCTTCGGGAAGCGGTTAAAACTGGTCTAGACCGGTTTTAACTCGTTAGCTAAGCACTTTAGACTGGTTTAGACGGGTTTAAACTGCTTGAAACAGCTTCGGGAAGCGGTTAAAACTGGTCTAGACCCGTTTTAACTCGTTAGCGAGCACTTTAGACTGGTTTAGACGGGTCTAAACTGCTTGAAACAGCTTCGGGAAGCGGTTAAAACTGGTCTAGACCCGTTTTAGCTCGGCTGAAGCACTTTAAGTGGTTTAGACGGGTCTAAACTGCTTGAAACAGCTTCGGGAAGCGGTTAAAACTGGTCTAGACCACTTTTAACTCGTTAGCTAAGCACTTTAGACTGGTTTAGACGGGTCTAAACTGCTTGAAACAGCTTCGGGAAGAGGTTAAAACTGGTCTAGACCCGTTTTAACTCGTTAGCGAGCACTTTAGACTGGTTTAGACGGGTCTAAACTGCTTGAAACAGCTTCGGGAAGCGGTTAAAACTGGTCTAGACCCGTTTTAACTCGTTAGCGAGCACTTTAGACTGGTTTAGACGGGTCTAAATTGCTTGAAACAGCTGCGGGAAGCGGTTAAAACTGGTCTTGAACGCCTTTAACTCGTTAGCTAAGCACTTTAGACTGGTTTAGACGGGTCTAAACTGCTTGAAACAGCTTCGGGAAGAGGTTAAAACGGTTAGACCCGTTTTAACTCGGTCTTTAGACTGGTTTAGACGGGTCTAAACTGCTTGAAACAGCTTCGGGAAGCGGTTAAAACTGGTCTAGACCGCTTTTAACTCGTTAGCTAAGCTCTTTAAAGTGGTTTAGACGGGTCGAAACTGCTTGAAACAGCTTCGGGAAGCGGTTAAAACTGGTCTAGACCCGTTTTAACTCGTTAGCGAGCACTTTAGACTGGTTTAGACGGGTCTAAACTGCTTGAAACAGCTTCGGGAAGCGGTAAAAACTGGTCTAGACCGGTTTTAACTCGTTACCGAAGCACTTTGGACTGGTTTAGACTGGTTTAAACTGCTTGAAACAGCTTCGGGAAGCGGTTTAAACTGGTCTAGACCGGTTTTAACTCGTTAGCGAGCACTTTAGACGGGTTTAGACGGGTCTGAACTGCTTGAAACAGCTTCGGGAAGCGGTTAAATCTGGTCTAGACCCGTTTTAACTCGTTAGCGAGCACTTTAGACTGGTTTAGACGGGTCTAAATTGCTTGAAACAGCTTCGGGAAGCGGTTAAAACTGGTCTTGAACGCCTTTAACTCGTTAGCTAAGCACTTTAGACTGGTTTAGACGGGTCTAAACTGCTTGAAACAGCTTCGGGAAGAGGTTAAAACTGGTCTAGACCCGTTTTAACTCGTTAGCGAGCACTTTAGACTGGTTTAGACGGGTCTAAACTGCTTGAAACAGCTTCGGGAAGCGGTTAAAACTGGTCTAGACCGCGTTTTAACTCGTTAGCTAAGCACTTTAGAGGGTCTAAACTGCTTGAAACAGCTTCGGGAAGCGGTTTTAGAAACTGGTGGTTTAACTCGTTACGGACTGGTTTAGACGGGTCTAAACTGCTTGAAACAGCTTCGGGAAGCGGTTAAAACTGGTCTAGACCGTTTTAACTCGTTAGCGAGCACTTTAGACTGGTTTAGACGGGTCTAAACTGCTTGAAACAGCTTCGGGAAGCGGTTAAAACTGGTCTAGACCCTTTTAACTCGTTAGCTAAGCACTTTAGACTGGTTTAGACGGGTCTAAACTGCTTGAAACAGCTTCGGGAAGCGGTTAAAACTGGTCTAGACCCGTTTTAACTCGTTAGCGAAGCACTTTAGACTGGTTTAGACGGGTCTAAACTGCTTGAAACAGCTTCGGGAAGCGGTTAAAACTGGTCTAGACCGCTTTTAACTCGTTAGCGAAGCACTTTGGACTGGTTTAGACGGGTCTAAACTGCTTGAAACAGCTTCGGGAAGAGGTTAAAACTGGTCTAGACCCGTTTTAACTCGTTAGCGAGCACTTTAGACTGGTTTAGACGGGTCTAAATTGCTTGAAACAGCTTCGGGAAGCGGTTAAAACTGGTCTTGAACGCCTTTAACTCGTTAGCTAAGCACTTTAGACTGGTTTAGACGGGTCTAAACTGCTTGAAACAGCTTCGGGAAGCGGTTAAAACTGGTCTAGACCCGTTTTAACTCGTTAGCGAGCACTTTAGAGTGGTTTAGACGGGTCTAAACTGCTTGAAACAGCTTCGGGAAGCGGTTAAAACTGGTCTAGACCCGTTTTAACTCGTTAGCGAGCACTTTAGAGTGGTTTAGACGGGTCTAAACTGCTTGAAACAGCTTCGGGAAGCGGTTAAAACTGGTCTAGACCGGTTTTAACTCGTTAGCTGAAGCACTTTGGACTGGTTTAGACTGGTTTAAACTGCTTGAAACAGCTTCGGGAAGCGGTTAAAACTGGTCTAGACCGGTTTTAACTCGTTAGCGAGCACTTTAGACTGGTTTAGACGGGTCTGAACTGCTTGAAACAGCTTCGGGAAGCGGTTAAAACTGGTCTAGACCCGTTTTAACTCGTTAGCGAGCACTTTAGAGTGGTTTAGACGGGTCTAAACTGCTTGAAACAGCTTCGGGAAGCGGTTAAACTGGTCTAGACCGGTTTTAACTCGTTAGGAAAGCCCTTTGGACTGGTTTAGACGGGTCTAAACTGCTTGAAACAGCTTCGGGAAGCGGTTAAAACTGGTCTAGACCCGTTTTAACTCGTTAGCGAGCACTTTAGACTGGTTTAGACGGGTCTAAACTGCTTGAAACAGCTTCGGGAAGCGGTTAAAACTGGTCTAGACCCGTTTTAACTCGTTAGGAAAGCACTTTGGACTGGTTTAGACGGGTCTAAACTGCTTGAAACAGCTTCGGGAAGCGGTTAAAACTGGTCTAGACACGTTTTAACTCGTTAGCGAGCACTTTAGACTGGTTTAGACGGGTCTAAATTGCTTGAAACACCTGCGGGAAGTGGTTAAAACTGGTCTTGAACGCCTTTAACTCGTTAGCTAAGCACTTTGGACTGGTTTAGACGGGTCTCAACTGCTTGAAACAGCTTCGGGAAGAGGTTAAAACTTGTCTAGACCCGTTTTAACTCGTTAGCGAGCACTTTAGACTGGTTTAGACGGGTCTAAACTGCTTGAAACAGCTTCGGGAAGCGGTTAAAACTGGTCTAGACCCTTTTAACTCGTTAGCGAAGCACTTTAGACTGGTTTAGACGGGTCTAAACTGCTTGAAACAGCTTCGGGAAGCGGTTAAAACTGGTCTAGACCCGCCTTTAACTCGTTAGCTAGCACTTTAGAGTGGTTTAGACGGGTCTAAACTGCTTGAAACAGCTTCGGGAAGCGGTAAAACTGGTCTAGACCGGTTTTAACTCGTTACCGAAGCACTTTGGACTGGTTTAGACTGGTTTAAACTGCTTGAAACAGCTTCGGGAAGCGGTTTAAACTGGTCTAGACCGGTTTTAACTCGTTAGCGAGCACTTTAGACGGGTTTAGACGGGTCTGAACTGCTTGAAACAGCTTCGGGAAGCGGTTAAATCTGGTCTAGACCCGTTTTAACTCGTTAGCGAGCACTTTAGACTGGTTTAGACGGGTCTAAATTGCTTGAAACAGCTGCGGGAAGCGGTTAAAACTGGTCTAGACTTGAACGCCTTTAACTCGCTTAGCTAAGCACTTTAGACTGGTTTAGACGGGTCTAAACTGCTTGAAACAGCTTCGGGAAGCGGTTAAAACTGGTCTAGACCCGTTTTAACTCGTTAGCGAGCACTTTAGACTGGTTTAGACGGGTCTAAACTGCTTGAAACAGCTTCGGGAAGCGGTTAAAACTGGTCTAGACGTTAGCGAGCACGTTAGACGGGTCTTAAACAGCTTCGGGAAGCGGTTAAAACTGGTTAGCGAAACAGCTTCGCACTTTAGAGACTGGTTTTAAAACTGGTCTAGACGAGCACTTTAGTCTAAATTGCTTGAAACAGCTGCGGGAAGCGGTTAAAACTGGTCTTGAACGCCTTTAACTCGTTAGCTAAGCACTTTAGACTGGTTTAGACGGGTCTAAACTGCTTGAAACAGCTTCGGGAAGCGGTTAAAACTGGTCTAGACCGCTTTTAACTCGTTAGCTAAGCACTTTAGAGTGGTTTAGACGGGTCTAAACTGCTTGAAACAGCTTCGGGAAGCGGTTAAAACTGGTCTAGACCCGTTTTAACTCGTTAGCGAGCACTTTAGAGTGGTTTAGACGGGTCTAAACTGCTTGAAACAGCTTCGGGAAGCGGTTAAAACTGGTCTAGACCGGTTTTAACTCGTTAGGAAAGCACTTTGGACTGGTTTAGACGGGTTCAACTGCTTGAAACAGCTTCGGGAAGAGGTTAAAACTTGTCTAGACCCGTTTTAACTCGTTAGCGAGCACTTTAGACTGGTTTAGACGGGTCTAAACTGCTTGAAACAGCTTCGGGAAGCGGTTAAAACTGGTCTAGACCGCTTTTAACTCGTTAGCTAAGCACTTTAGACAGACTTTGCTTGAAACAGCTTCGGGAAGCGGTTTGGTCTAGACCCGTTTTAACTCGTTAGCGAGCACTTTAGACTGGTTTAGACGGGTCTAAACTGCTTGAAACAGCTTCGGGAAGCGGTTAAAACTGGTTAGAAACTTTGGACTGGTTTAGACGGGTCTAAACTGCTTGAAACAGCTCTTAAAACTGACCCTTTTAACTCGTTAGCTAAGCACTTTAGACTGGTTTAGACGGGTCTCAACTGCTTGAAACAGCTTCGGGAAGAGGTTAAAACTGGTCTAGACCCGTTTTAACTCGTTAGCGAGCACTTTAGACTGGTTTAGACGGGTCTAAACTGCTTGAAACAGCTTCGGGAAGCGGTTAAAACTGGTCTAGACGCCTTTAACTCGTTAGCTAAGCACTTTAGACTGGTTTAGACGGGTCTAAACTGCTTGAAACAGCTTCGGGAAGCGGTTAAAACTGGTCTAGACCGCTTTTAACTCGTTAGCTAAGCACTTTAAAGTGGTTTAGACGGGTCTAAACTGCTTGAAACAGCTTCGGGAAGCGGTTAAAACTGGTCTAGACCCGTTTTAACTCGTTAGCGAGCACTTTAGAGTGGTTTAGACGGGTCTAAACTGCTTGAAACAGCTTCGGGAAGCGGTTAAAACTGGTCTAGACCGGTTTTAACTCGTTAGCGAAGCACTTTGGACTGGTTTAGACTGGTTTAAACTGCTTGAAACAGCTTCGGGAAGCGGTTAAAACTGGTCTAGACCGGTTTTAACTCGTTAGCTCGAGCACTTTAGACTGGTTTAGACGGGTCTAAACTGCCTGGTCTTTTTAACTCGTTAGCGAAGCACTTTAGACTGGTTTAGACGGGTCTAAACTGCTTGAAACAGCTTCGGGAAGCGGTTAAAACTGGTCTAGACCCGTTTTAACTCGTTAGCGAGCACTTTAGACTGGTTTAGACGGGTCTAAATTGCTTGAAACAGCTGCGGGAAGCGGTTAAAACTGGTCTAGAACGCTTTTAACTCGTTAGCTAAGCACTTTGGACTGGTTTAGACGGGTCTAAACTGCTTGAAACAGCTTCGGGAAGCGGTTAAAACTGGTCTAGACCCGTTTTAACTCGTTAGCGAGCACTTTAGACTGGTTTAGACGGGTCTAAACTGCTTGAAACAGCTTCGGGAAGCGGTTAAAACTGGTCTAGACCCGTTTTAACTCGTTAGCGAGCACTTTAGACTGGTTTAGACGGGTCTAAACTGCTTGAAACAGCTTCGGGAAGCGGTTAAAACTGGTCTAGACCGCCTTTAACTCGTTAGCTAAGCACTTTAGACTGGTTTAGACGGGTCTAAACTGCTTGAAACAGCTTCGGGAAGCGGTTAAAACTGGTCTAGACCCGTTTTAACTCGTTAGCGAGCACTTTAGACTGGTTTAGACGGGTCTAAATTGCTTGAAACAGCTGCGGGAAGCGGTTAAAACTGGTCTTGAACGCCTTTAACTCGTTAGCTAAGCACTTTAGACTGGTTTAGACGGGTCTAAACTGCTTGAAACAGCTTCGGGAAGCGGTTAAAACTGGTCTAGACCGCTTTTAACTCGTTAGCTAAGCTCTTTAAAGTGGTTTAGACGGGTCTAAACTGCTTGAAACAGCTTCGGGAAGCGGTTAAAACTGGTCTAGACCCGTTTTAACTCGTTAGCGAGCACTTTAGAGTGGTTTAGACGGGTCTAAACTGCTTGAAACAGCTTCGGGAAGCGGTAAAACTGGTCTAGACCGGTTTTAACTCGTTAGGCACTTTGGACTGGTTTAGACGGGTTTAAACTGCTTGAAACAGCTTCGGGAAGCGGTTAAAACTGGTCTAGACCCGTTTTAACTCGTTAGCGAGCACTTTAGACTGGTTTAGACGGGTCTAAACTGCTTGAAACAGCTTCGGGAAGCGGTTAAAACTGGTCTAGACCGGTTTTAACTCGTTAGTTTTAACTCGTTAGCGAAAGCACTTTTGCTTGAAACACCTGCGACTGGTAGACGGGTCTAAACTGCTTGAAACAGCTTCGGGAAGCGGTTAAAACTGGTCTAGACCCGTTTTAACTCGTTAGCGAGCACTTTAGACTGGTTTAGACGGGTCTAAACTGCTTGAAACAGCTTCGGGAAGCGGTTAAAACTGGTCTAGACCCGTTTTAACTCGTTAGCGAGCACTTTAGACTGGTTTAGACGGGTCTAAACTGCTTGAAACAGCTTCGGGAAGCGGTTAAAACTGGTCTAGACGCCTTTAACTCGTTAGCTAAGCACTTTAGACTGGTTTAGACGGGTCTAAACTGCTTGAAACAGCTTCGGGAAGCGGTTAAAACTGGTCTAGACCCGTTTTAACTCGTTAGCGAGCACTTTAGAGTGGTTTAGACGGGTCTAAACTGCTTGAAACAGCTTCGGGAAGCGGTTAAAACTGGTCTAGACCGTTTTAACTCGTTAGCTAAGCACTTTAGACTGGTTTAGACGGGTCTAAACTGCTTGAAACAGCTTCGGGAAGCGGTTAAAACTGGTCTGGTCTAGACGGTTTTAACTCGTTAGCGAACTCGCACTTTAGACTGGTTTAGACGGGTCTAAACTGCTTGAAACAGCTTCGGGAAGCGGTTAAAACTGGTCTTGACCGCCTTTAACTCGTTAGCTAAGCACTTTAGACTGGTTTAGACGGGTCTCAACTGCTTGAAACAGCTTCGGGAAGAGGTTAAAACTTGTCTAGACCCGTTTTAACTCGTTAGCGAGCACTTTAGACTGGTTTAGACGGGTCTAAACTGCTTGAAACAGCTTCGGGAAGCGGTTAAAACTGGTCTAGAACGCCTTTAACTCGTTAGCTAAGCACTTTAGACTGGTTTAGACGGGTCTAAACTGCTTGAAACAGCTTCGGGAAGCGGTTAAAACTGGTCTAGACCGCTTTTAACTCGTTAGCTAAGCACTTTAAGACTGGTTTAGACGGGTCTAAACTGCTTGAAACAGCTTCGGGAAGCGGTTAAAACTGGTCTAGACCCGTTTTAACTCGTTAGCGAGCACTTTAGAGTGGTTTAGACGGGTCTAAACTGCTTGAAACAGCTTCGGGAAGCGGTTAAAACTGGTCTAGACCGGTTTTAACTCGTTAGCTGAAGCACTTTGGACTGGTTTAGACTGGTTTAAACTGCTTGAAACAGCTTCGGGAAGCGGTTAAAACTGGTCTAGACCGTTTTAACTCGTTAGCGAGCACTTTAGACTGGTTTAGACGGGTCTAAATTGCTTGAAACACCTGCGGGAAGTGGTTAAAACTGGTCTTGAACGCCTTTAACTCGCTTAGCTAAGCACTTTGGACTGGTTTAGACGGGTCTCAACTGCTTGAAACAGCTTCGGGAAGAGGTTAAAACTGGTCTAGACCCGTTTTAACTCGTTAGCGAGCACTTTAGACTGGTTTAGACGGGTCTAAACTGCTTGAAACAGCTTCGGGAAGCGGTTAAAACTGGTCTAGAACGCCTTTTAACTCGTTAGCGAGCACTTTAGACTGGTTTAGACGGGTCTAAACTGCTTGAAACAGCTTCGGGAAGCGGTTAAAACTGGTCTAGACCGTTAGCTTTTAACTCGTTAGCTGCTTGAAACAGCTCTTTAAAGTGGTTTAGACGGGTCTAAACTGCTTGAAACAGCTTCGGGAAGCGGTTAAAACTGGTCTAGACCCGTTTTAACTCGTTACCGAAGCACTTTGGACTGGTTTAGACGGGTCTAAACTGCTTGAAACAGCTTCGGGAAGCGGTTTAAACTGGTCTAGACCGGTTTTAACTCGTTAG
>NW_028324426.1:632358-678171 GCF_052110815.1 Crocodylus siamensis | reverse complement strand
TTAGACGGGTCTAAACTGCTTGAAACAGCTTCGGGAAGCGGTTAAAACTGGTCTAGACCCGTTTTAACTCGTTAGCGAGCACTTTAGACTGGTTTAGACGGGTCTAAACTGCTTGAAACAGCTTCGGGAAGCGGTTAAAACTGGTCTAGACGCGTTTTAACTCGTTAGCGAGCACTTTAGACTGGTTTAGACGGGTCTAAATTGCTTGAAACAGCTGCGGGAAGCGGTTAAAACTGGTCTTGAACGCCTTTAACTCGTTAGCTAAGCACTTTAGACTGGTTTAGACGGGTCTAAACTGCTTGAAACAGCTTCGGGAAGCGGTTAAAACTGGTCTAGACCGCTTTTAACTCGTTAGCTAAGCTCTTTAAAGTGGTTTAGACGGGTCGAAACTGCTTGAAACAGCTTCGGGAAGCGGTTAAAACTGGTCTAGACCCGTTTTAACTCGTTAGCGAGCACTTTAGAGTGGTTTAGACGGGTCTAAACTGCTTGAAACAGCTTCGGGAAGCGGTAAAACTGGTCTAGACCGGTTAGCGAAGCACTTTGGACTGGTTTAGACTCGTTACCTTCGGGAAGCACTTTAGACCGAACTCGTTAGTTTAGACTGGTTTAGACGTCTAAATTGCTTGAAACCCCTGCGGGAAGTGGTTAAAACTGGTCTTGAACGCCTTTAACTCGCTAGCCAAGCACTTTCGACTGGTTTAGACGGGTCTCAACTGCTTGAAACAGCTTCGGGAAGAGGTTAAAACTTGTCTAGACCCGTTTTAACTCGTTAGCGAGCACTTTAGAGTGGTTTAGACGGGTCTAAAGTGCTTGAAACAGCTTCGGGAAGCGGTTGAAACTGGTCTAGACCCGTTTTAACTCGTTAGGAAAGCCCTTTGGACTGGTTTAGACGGGTCTAAACTGCTTGAAACAGCTTCGGGAAGCGGTTAAAACAGGTCTTGACCGGTTTTAACTCGTTAGGAAAGCCCTTTGGACTGGTTTAGACAGTTTCAACTGCTTGAAACAGCTCCGGGAAGAGGTTAAAACTTGTCTAGACCCGTTTTAACTCGTTAGCGAGCACAATAGACTGGTTTAGACGGGTCTAAACTGCTTGAAACAGCTTCGGGAAGCGGTTAAAGCTGGTCTAGACCGCTTTTAACTCGTTAGCTAAGCACTTTAGAGTGGTTTAGACGGGTCTAAACTGCTTGAAACAGCTTTGGGAAGCGGTTAAAACTGGTCTAGACCCGTTTTAGCTCATTAGCGAGCACTTTAGAGTGGTTTAGACGGGTCTAAACTGCTTGAAACAGCTTCGGGAAGCGGTTAAAAATGGTCTAGACGGGTTTTAACTCGTTACTGAAGCACTTTGGACTGGTTTAGACTGGTTTAAACTGCTTGAAACAGCTTCGGGAAGCGGTTAAAACTGGTCTAAACGCGTTTTAACTCGTTAGCGAGCACTTTAGACTGGTTTAGACAGGTCTAAATTGCTTGAAACACCTGCGGGAAGTGGTTAAAACTGGTCTTGAACGCCTTTAACTCGCTAGCTAAGCACTTTGGACTGGTTTAGACGGGTCTCAACTGCTTGAAACAGCTTCGGGAAGAGGTTAAAACTGGTCTAGACCCGTTTTAACTCGTTAGCGAGCACTTTAGACTGGTTTAGACGGGTCTAAACTGCTTGAAACAGCTTCGGGAAGCGGTTAAAACTGGTCTAGACCCTTTTAACTCGTTAGCTTGAAACAGCTTCGGGAGCACTTTAGACTGGTTTAGACGGGTCTAAACTGCTTGAAACAGCTTCGGGAAGCGGTTAAAACTGGTCTAGACCGCTTTTAACTCGTTAGCTAAGCACTTTAGAGTGGTTTAGACGGGTCTAAACTGCTTGAAACAGCTTCGGGAAGCGGTTAAAACTGGTCTAGACCCGTTTTAACTCGTTAGCGAGCACTTTAGAGTGGTTTAGACGGGTCTAAACTGCTTGAAACAGCTTCGGGAAGCGGTTAAAACTGGTCTAGACCGGTTTTAACTCGTTACCGAAGCACTTTGGACTGGTTTAGACTGGTTTAAACTGCTTGAAACAGCTTCGGGAAGCGGTTTAAACTGGTCTAGACCGGTTTTAACTCGTTAGCGAGCACTTTAGACGGGTTTAGACGGGTCTGAACTGCTTGAAACAGCTTCGGGAAGCGGTTAAATCTGGTCTAGACCCGTTTTAACTCGTTAGCGAGCACTTTAGACTGGTTTAGACGGGTCTAAATTGCTTGAAACAGCTGCGGGAAGCGGTTAAAACTGGTCTTGAACGCCTTTAACTCGTTAGCTAAGCACTTTAGACTGGTTTAGACGGGTCTAAACTGCTTGAAACAGCTTCGGGAAGCGGTTAAAACTGGTCTAGACCCGTTTTAACTCGTTAGCGAGCACTTTAGACTGGTTTAGACGGGTCTAAACTGCTTGAAACAGCTTCGGGAAGCGGTTAAAACTGGTCTAGACCCGTTTTAACTCGTTAGCGAGCACTTTAGACTGGTTTAGACGGGTCTAAACTGCTTGAAACAGCTTCGGGAAGCGGTTAAAACTGGTCTAGACCGGTTTTAACTCGTTAGCGAAGCACTTTAGACTGGTTTAGACGGGTCTAAACTGCTTGAAACAGCTTCGGGAAGCGGTTAAAACTGGTCTAGACCGTTTTAACTCGTTAGCGAAGCACTTTAGACTGGTTTAGACGGGTCTAAACTGCTTGAAACAGCTTCGGGAAGCGGTTAAAACTGGTCTAGACCCGTTTTAACTCGTTAGCGAGCACTTTAGACTGGTTTAGACGGGTCTAAACTGCTTGAAACAGCTTCGGGAAGCGGTTAAAACTGGTCTAGACCCTTTTAACTCGTTAGCGAAGCACTTTAGACTGGTTTAGACGGGTCTAAACTGCTTGAAACTTGGGAAGCGGTTAAAACTGGTCTAGACGGTTAGAACTGGTTTAGACGGGTCTAAACTGCTTGAAACAGCTTCGGGAAGCGGTTAAAACTGGTCTAGACCCGTTTTAACTCGTTAGCGAGCACTTTAGACTGGTTTAGACGGGTCTAAACTGCTTGAAACAGCTTCGGGAAGCGGTTAAAACTGGTCTAGACCGTTTTAACTCGTTAGCGAAGCACTTTAGACTGGTTTAGACGGGTCTAAACTGCTTGAAACAGCTTCGGGAAGCGGTTAAAACTGGTCTAGACCCGTTTTAACTCGTTAGCGAGCACTTTAGACTGGTTTAGACGGGTCTAAATTGCTTGAAACAGCTGCGGGAAGCGGTTAAAACTGGTCTTGAACGCCTTTAACTCGTTAGCTAAGCACTTTAGACTGGTTTAGACGGGTCTAAACTGCTTGAAACAGCTTCGGGAAGCGGTTAAAACTGGTCTAGACCGCTTTTAACTCGTTAGCTAAGCTCTTTAAAGTGGTTTAGACGGGTCTAAACTGCTTGAAACAGCTTCGGGAAGCGGTTAAAACTGGTCTAGACCCGTTTTAACTCGTTAGCGAGCACTTTAGAGTGGTTTAGACGGGTCTAAACTGCTTGAAACAGCTTCGGGAAGCGGTTAGAAACTGGTCTAGACCGGTTTTAACTCGTTACCGAAGCACTTTGGACTGGTTTAGACTGGTTTAAACTGCTTGAAACAGCTTCGGGAAGCAGTTTAAACTGGTCTAGACCGGTTTTAACTCGTTAGCGAGCACTTTAGACGGGTTTAGACGGGTCTGAACTGCTTGAAACAGCTTCGGGAAGCGGTTAAATCTGGTCTAGACCGTTTTAACTCGTTAGCGAGCACTTTAGACTGGTTTAGACGGGTCTAAATTGCTTGAAACACCTGCGGGAAGTGGTTAAAACTGGTCTTGAACGCCTTTAACTCGCTAGCTAAGCACTTTGGACTGGTTTAGACGGGTCTCAACTGCTTGAAACAGCTTCGGGAAGAGGTTAAAACTTGTCTAGACCCGTTTTAACTCGTTAGCGAGCACTTTAGACTGGTTTAGACGGGTCTAAACTGCTTGAAACAGCTTCGGGAAGAGGTTAAAACTGGTCTAGACGCGTTTTAACTCGTTAGCGAGCACTTTAGACTGGTTTAGACGGGTCTAAATTGAAACAGCTGCGGGAAGCGGTTAAAACTTAACTCGTTAGCTTTTGAAACAGACTGGTTTTGAAACAGCTTCGGGAAGCTTTAAACTGACGGGTCTCTAACGCCTTTAACTGCTTGAAACAGCTTCGGGAAGCGGTTAAAACTGGTCTAGACCCGTTTTAACTCGTTAGCGAGCACTTTAGACTGGTTTAGACGGGTCTAAACTGCTTGAAACAGCTGCGGGAAGCGGTTAAAACTGGTCTTGAACGCCTTTAACTCGTTAGCTAAGCACTTTAGACTGGTTTAGACGGGTCTAAACTGCTTGAAACAGCTTCGGGAAGCGGTTAAAACTGGTCTAGACCGCTTTTAACTCGTTAGCTAAGCACTTTAGAGTGGTTTAGACGGGTCTAAACTGCTTGAAACAGCTTCGGGAAGCGGTTAAAACTGGTCTAGACCCGTTTTAACTCGTTAGCGAGCACTTTAGACTGGTTTAGACGGGTCTAAACTGCTTGAAACAGCTTCGGGAAGCGGTTAAAACTGGTCTAGACCGGTTTTAACTCGTTAGCGAAGCACTTTGGACTGGTTTAGACTGGTTTAAACTGCTTGAAACAGCTTCGGGAAGCGGTTTAAACTGGTCTAGACCGGTTTTAACTCGTTAGCGAGCACTTTAGACGGGTTTAGACGGGTCTGAACTGCTTGAAACAGCTTCGGGAAGCGGTTAAATCTGGTCTAGACCCGTTTTAACTCGTTAGCGAGCACTTTAGACTGGTTTAGACGGGTCTAAATTGCTTGAAACAGCTGCGGGAAGCGGTTAAAACTGGTCTTGAACGCCTTTAACTCGTTAGCTAAGCACTTTAGACTGGTTTAGACGGGTCTAAACTGCTTGAAACAGCTTCGGGAAGCGGTTAAAACTGGTCTAGACCCGTTTTAACTCGTTAGCGAGCACTTTAGACTGGTTTAGACGGGTCTAAACTGCTTGAAACAGCTTCGGGAAGCGGTTAAAACTGGTCTAGACCCGTTTTAACTCGTTAGCGAGCACTTTAGACTGGTTTAGACGGGTCTAAACTGCTTGAAACAGCTTCGGGAAGCGGTTAAAACTGGTCTAGACCGTTTTAACTCGTTAGCGAAGCACTTTAGACTGGTTTAGACGGGTCTAAACTGCTTGAAACAGCTTCGGGAAGCGGTTAAAACTGGTCTAGACCGCTTTTAACTCGTTAGCTAAGCACTTTAAAGTGGTTTAGACGGGTCTAAACTGCTTGAAACAGCTTCGGGAAGCGGTTAAAACTGGTCTAGACCCGTTTTAACTCGTTAGCGAGCACTTTAGACTGGTTTAGACGGGTCTAAACTGCTTGAAACAGCTTCGGGAAGCGGTTAAAACTGGTCTAGACCGGTTTTAACTCGTTAGCCGAAGCACTTTGGACTGGTTTAGACGGGTCTAAACTGCTTGAAACAGCTTCGGGAAGCGGTTAAAACTGGTCTAGACCGGTTTTAACTCGTTAGCGAGCACTTTAGACTGGTTTAGACGGGTCTAAACTGCTTGAAACAGCTTCGGGAAGCGGTTAAAACTGGTCTAGACCGTTTTAACTCGTTAGCGAGCACTTTAGACTGGTTTAGACGGGTCTAAATTGCTTGAAACAGCTGCGGGAAGCGGTTAAAACTGGTCTTGAACGCCTTTAACTCGTTAGCTAAGCACTTTAGACTGGTTTAGACGGGTCTAAACTGCTTGAAACAGCTTCGGGAAGCGGTTAAAACTGGTCTAGACCCGTTTTAACTCGTTAGCGAGCACTTTAGACTGGTTTAGACGGGTCTAAACTGCTTGAAACAGCTTCGGGAAGCGGTTAAAACTGGTCTAGACCCGTTTTAACTCGTTAGCGAGCACTTTAGACTGGTTTAGACGGGTCTAAACTGCTTGAAACAGCTTCGGGAAGCGGTTAAAACTGGTCTAGACCGCTTTTAACTCGTTAGCTAAGCACTTTAGACTGGTTTAGACGGGTCTAAACTGCTTGAAACAGCTTCGGGAAGCGGTTAAAACTGGTCTAGACCCGTTTTAACTCGTTAGCGAGCACTTTAGACTGGTTTAGACGGGTCTAAACTGCTTGAAACAGCTTCGGGAAGCGGTTAAAACTGGTCTAGACCGGTTTTAACTCGTTAGCTAAGCACTTTAGACTGGTTTAGACGGGTCTAAACTGCTTGAAACAGCTTCGGGAAGCGGTTAAAACTGGTCTAGACGCGTTTTAACTCGTTAGCGAGCACTTTAGACTGGTTTAGACGGGTCTAAACTGCTTGAAACAGCTTCGGGAAGCGGTTAAAACTGGTCTTGACCCTTTTAACTCGTTAGCTAAGCACTTTGGACTGGTTTAGACGGGTCTCAACTGCTTGAAACAGCTTCGGGAAGAGGTTAAAACTTGTCTAGACCCGTTTTAACTCGTTAGCGAGCACTTTAGACTGGTTTAGACGGGTCTAAACTGCTTGAAACAGCTTCGGGAAGCGGTTAAAACTGGTCTAGACCGCTTTTAACTCGTTAGCTAAGCACTTTAGAGTGGTTTAGACGGGTCTAAACTGCTTGAAACAGCTTCGGGAAGCGGTTAAAACTGGTCTAGACCCGTTTTAACTCGTTAGCGAGCACTTTAGACTGGTTTAGACGGGTCTAAACTGCTTGAAACAGCTTCGGGAAGCGGTTAAAACTGGTCTAGACCGGTTTTAACTCGTTAGCGAAGCACTTTAGACTGGTTTAGACGGGTCTAAACTGCTTGAAACAGCTTCGGGAAGCGGTTAAAACTGGTCTAGACCCGTTTTAACTCGTTAGCGAGCACTTTAGACTGGTTTAGACGGGTCTAAATTGCTTGAAACAGCTGCGGGAAGCGGTTAAAACTGGTCTTGAACGCCTTTAACTCGTTAGCTAAGCACTTTAGACTGGTTTAGACGGGTCTAAACTGCTTGAAACAGCTTCGGGAAGCGGTTAAAACTGGTCTAGACCGCTTTTAACTCGTTAGCTAAGCTCTTTAAAGTGGTTTAGACGGGTCGAAACTGCTTGAAACAGCTTCGGGAAGCGGTTAAAACTGGTCTAGACCCGTTTTAACTCGTTAGCGAGCACTTTAGAGTGGTTTAGACGGGTCTAAACTGCTTGAAACAGCTTCGGGAAGCGGTAAAACTGGTCTAGACCGGTTTTAACTCGTTACCGAAGCACTTTGGACTGGTTTAGACTGGTTTAAACTGCTTGAAACAGCTTCGGGAAGCGGTTTAAACTGGTCTAGACCGGTTTTAACTCGTTAGCGAGCACTTTAGACTGGTTTAGACGGGTCTAAACTGCTTGAAACAGCTTCGGGAAGCGGTTAAAACTGGTCTAGACCCGTTTTAACTCGTTAGCGAGCACTTTAGACTGGTTTAGACGGGTCTAAATTGCTTGAAACAGCTTCGGGAAGCGGTTAAAACTGGTCTAGACCCTTTTAACTCGTTAGCTAAGCACTTTAGACTGGTTTAGACGGGTCTAAACTGCTTGAAACAGCTTCGGGAAGCGGTTAAAACTGGTCTAGACCCGTTTTAACTCGTTAGCGAGCACTTTAGACTGGTTTAGACGGGTCTAAACTGCTTGAAACAGCTTCGGGAAGCGGTTAAAACTGGTCTAGACCCGTTTTAACTCGTTAGCGAAGCACTTTAGACTGGTTTAGACGGGTCTAAACTGCTTTTAACGGGTTAAAAACGTTTTAACTCGTTAGCGAGCACTTTAGACTGGTTTAGACGGGTCTAAATTGCTTGAAACAGCTGCGGGAAGCGGTTAAAACTGGTCTTGAACGCCTTTAACTCGTTAGCTAAGCACTTTAGACTGGTTTAGACGGGTCTAAACTGCTTGAAACAGCTTCGGGAAGCGGTTAAAACTGGTCTAGACCCGTTTTAACTCGTTAGCGAAGCACTTTAGACTGGTTTAGACGGGTCTAAACTGCTTGAAACAGCTTCGGGAAGCGGTTAAAACTGGTCTAGACCCGTTTTAACTCGTTAGCGAGCACTTTAGACTGGTTTAGACGGGTCTAAACTGCTTGAAACAGCTTCGGGAAGCGGTTAAAACTGGTCTAGACCCGTTTTAACTCGTTAGCGAGCACTTTAGACTGGTTTAGACGGGTCTAAACTGCTTGAAACAGCTTCGGGAAGCGGTTAAAACTGGTCTAGACCGGTTTTAACTCGTTACCGAAGCACTTTGGACTGGTTTAGACTGGTTAAACTGCTTGAAACAGCTTCGGGAAGCGGTTTAAACTGGTCTAGACCGGTTTTAACTCGTTAGCGAGCACTTTAGACGGGTTTAGACGGGTCTGAACTGCTTGAAACAGCTTCGGGAAGCGGTTAAATCTGGTCTAGACCCGTTTTAACTCGTTAGCGAGCACTTTAGACTGGTTTAGACGGGTCTAAATTGCTTGAAACAGCTTCGGGAAGCGGTTAAAACTGGTCTAGACGCCTTTAACTCGTTAGCTAAGCACTTTAGACTGGTTTAGACGGGTCTAAACTGCTTGAAACAGCTTCGGGAAGCGGTTAAAACTGGTCTAGACCCTTTTAACTCGTTAGCTAAGCACTTTAGACTGGTTTAGACGGGTCTAAACTGCTTGAAACAGCTTCGGGAAGCGGTTAAAACTGGTCTAGACCGCTTTTAACTCGTTAGCTAAGCACTTTAGAGTGGTTTAGACGGGTCTAAACTGCTTGAAACAGCTTCGGGAAGCGGTTAAAACTGGTCTAGACCCGTTTTAACTCGTTAGCGAAGCACTTTAGACTGGTTTAGACGGGTCTAAACTGCTTGAAACAGCTTCGGGAAGCGGTTAAAACTGGTCTAGACCGGTTTTAACTCGTTAGCGAAGCACTTTGGACTGGTTTAGACGGGTCTAAACTGCTTGAAACAGCTTCGGGAAGAGGTTAAAACTGGTCTAGACCCGTTTTAACTCGTTAGCGAGCACTTTAGACTGGTTTAGACGGGTCTAAACTGCTTGAAACAGCTTCGGGAAGCGGTTAAAACTGGTCTAGACCGCTTTTAACTCGTTAGCTAAGCACTTTAGAGTGGTTTAGACGGGTCTAAACTGCTTGAAACAGCTTCGGGAAGCGGTTAAAACTGGTCTAGACCCGTTTTAACTCGTTAGCGAGCACTTTAGACTGGTTTAGACGGGTCTAAACTGCTTGAAACAGCTTCGGGAAGCGGTTAAAACTGGTCTAGACCGGTTTTAACTCGTTAGCAAGCACTTTGGACTGGTTTAGACGGGTCTAAACTGCTTGAAACAGCTTCGGGAAGCGGTTAAAACTGGTCTAGAACGCCTTTAACTCGTTAGCTAAGCACTTTAGACTGGTTTAGACGGGTCTAAACTGCTTGAAACAGCTTCGGGAAGCGGTTAAAACTGGTCTAGACCCGTTTTAACTCGTTAGCGAGCACTTTAGACTGGTTTAGACGGGTCTAAACTGCTTGAAACAGCTTCGGGAAGCGGTTAAAACTGGTCTAGACCCGTTTTAACTCGTTAGCGAAGCACTTTAGACTGGTTTAGACGGGTCTAAACTGCTTGAAACAGCTTCGGGAAGCGGTTAAAACTGGTCTAGACCGGTTTTAACTCGTTAGCTGAAGCACTTTAGACTGGTTTAGACGGGTCTAAACTGCTTGAAACAGCTTCGGGAAGCGGTTAAAACTGGTCTAGACCGTTTTAACTCGTTAGCGAGCACTTTAGACTGGTTTAGACGGGTCTAAATTGCTTGAAACAGCTGCGGGAAGCGGTTAAAACTGGTCTTGAACGCCTTTAACTCGCTAGCTAAGCACTTTGGACTGGTTTAGACGGGTCTCAACTGCTTGAAACAGCTTCGGGAAGAGGTTAAAACTGGTCTAGACCCGTTTTAACTCGTTAGCGAGCACTTTAGACTGGTTTAGACGGGTTTGCTTGAAACAGCTCGGGAAGCGGTTAAAACTGCTCGTTAGCGAGCACTTTAGACTGGTTTAGACGGGTCTAAACTGCTTGAAACAGCTTTAAAACTGGTCTTGAACGCCGTTTTACTCGTTAGCTAAGCACTTTAGACTGGTTTAGACGGGTCTAAACTGCTTGAAACAGCTTCGGGAAGCGGTTAAAACTGGTCTAGACCGCTTTTAACTCGTTAGCTAAGCTCTTTAAAGTGGTTTAGACGGGTCGAAACTGCTTGAAACAGCTTCGGGAAGCGGTTAAAACTGGTCTAGACCCGTTTTAACTCGTTAGCGAGCACTTTAGAGTGGTTTAGACGGGTCTAAACTGCTTGAAACAGCTTCGGGAAGCGGTAGAAACTGGTCTAGACCGGTTTTAACTCGTTACCGAAGCACTTTGGACTGGTTTAGACTGGTTTAAACTGCTTGAAACAGCTTCGGGAAGCAGTTTAAACTGGTCTAGACCGGTTTTAACTCGTTAGCGAGCACTTTAGACGGGTTTAGACGGGTCTGAACTGCTTGAAACAGCTTCGGGAAGCGGTTAAATCTGGTCTAGACCCGTTTTAACTCGTTAGCGAGCACTTTAGACTGGTTTAGACGGGTCTAAATTGCTTGAAACACCTGCGGGAAGTGGTTAAAACTGGTCTTGAACGCCTTTAACTCGCTAGCTAAGCACTTTGGACTGGTTTAGACGGGTCTCAACTGCTTGAAACAGCTTCGGGAAGAGGTTAAAACTTGTCTAGACCCGTTTTAACTCGTTAGCGAGCACTTTAGACTGGTTTAGACGGGTCTAAACTGCTTGAAACAGGTTCGGGAAGAGGTTAAAACTGGTCTAGACGCGTTTTAACTCGTTAGCGAGCACTTTAGACTGGTTTAGACGGGTCTAAATTGCTTGAAACAGCTGCGGGAAGCGGTTAAAACTGGTCTTGAACGCCTTTAACTCGTTAGCTAAGCACTTTAGACTGGTTTAGACGGGTCTAAACTGCTTGAAACAGCTTCGGGAAGCGGTTAAAACTGGTCTAGACCGCTTTTAACTCGTTAGCTAAGCTCTTTAAAGTGGTTTAGACGGGTCGAAACTGCTTGAAACAGCTTCGGGAAGCGGTTAAAACTGGTCTAGACCCGTTTTAACTCGTTAGCGAGCACTTTAGACTGGTTTAGACGGGTCTAAACTGCTTGAAACAGCTTCGGGAAGCGGTACTGGTCTAGACCGGTTTTAACTCGTTACCGAAGCACTTTAGACTGGTTTAGACTGGTTTAAACTGCTTGAAACAGCTTCGGGAAGCGGTTTAAACTGGTCTAGACCGGTTTTAACTCGTTAGCGAGCACTTTAGACGGGTTTAGACGGGTCTGAACTGCTTGAAACAGCTTCGGGAAGCGGTTAAATCTGGTCTAGACCCGTTTTAACTCGTTAGCGAGCACTTTAGACTGGTTTAGACTGGTCTAAATTGCTTGAAACACCTGCGGGAAGTGGTTAAAACTGGTCTTGAACGCCTTTAACTCGCTAGCTAAGCACTTTGGACTGGTTTAGACGGGTCTCAACTGCTTGAAACAGCTTCGGGAAGAGGTTAAAACTTGTCTAGACCCGTTTTAACTCGTTAGCGAGCACTTTAGACTGGTTTAGACGGGTCTAAACTGCTTGAAACAGCTTCGGGAAGCGGTTAAAACTGGTCTAGACGCGTTTTAACTCGTTAGCGAGCACTTTAGAGCGGGTCTAAACTGCTTTAGACTGGTTTAGACGGGTCTAAACTGCTTGAAACAGCTTCGGGAAGCGGTTAAAACTGGTCTAGACCGCTTTTAACTCGTTAGCTAAGCACTTTAGACTGGTTTAGACGGGTCTAAACTGCTTGAAACAGCTTCGGGAAGCGGTTAAAACTGGTCTAGACCGGTTTTAACTCGTTAGCTAAGCACTTTAGACTGGTTTAGACGGGTCTAAACTGCTTGAAACAGCTTCGGGAAGCGGTTAAAACTGGTCTAGACCCGTTTTAACTCGTTAGCGAGCACTTTAGACTGGTTTAGACGGGTCTAAACTGCTTGAAACAGCTTCGGGAAGCGGTTAAAACTGGTCTAGACCGGTTTTAACTCGTTAGCGAAGCACTTTGGACTGGTTTAGACGGTTTAAACTGCTTGAAACAGCTTCGGGAAGCGGTTAAAACTGGTCTAGACCCGTTTTAACTCGTTAGCGAGCACTTTAGACTGGTTTAGACGGGTCTAAACTGCTTGAAACAGCTTCGGGAAGCGGTTAAAACTGGTCTAGACCCGTTTTAACTCGTTAGCGAGCACTTTAGACTGGTTTAGACGGGTCTAAACTGCTTGAAACAGCTTCGGGAAGCGGTTAAAACTGGTCTAGACCCGTTTTAACTCGTTAGCTAAGCACTTTAGACTGGTTTAGACGGGTCTAAACTGCTTGAAACAGCTTCGGGAAGCGGTTAAAACTGGTCTAGACCGGTTTTAACTCGTTAGCGAAGCACTTTAGACTGGTTTAGACGGGTCTAAACTGCTTGAAACAGCTTCGGGAAGCGGTTAAAACTGGTCTAGACCCGTTTTAACTCGTTAGCGAGCACTTTAGACTGGTTTAGACGGGTCTAAACTGCTTGAAACAGCTTCGGGAAGCGGTTAAAACTGGTCTAGACGCCTTTTAACTCGTTAGCTAAGCACTTTAGACTGGTTTAGACGGGTCTAAACTGCTTGAAACAGCTTCGGGAAGCGGTTAAAACTGGTCTAGACCCGTTTTAACTCGTTAGCGAGCACTTTAGACTGGTTTAGACGGGTCTAAACTGCTTGAAACAGCTTCGGGAAGCGGTTAAAACTGGTCTAGACCCGTTTTAACTCGTTAGCTAGCACTTTAGACTGGTTTAGACGGGTAAACTGCTTGAAACAGCTTCGGGAAGCGGTTAAAACTGGTCTAGACCCGTTTTAACTCGTTAGCGAGCACTTTAGACTGGTTTAGACGGGTCTAAACTGCTTGAAACAGCTTCGGGAAGCGGTTAAAACTGGTCTAGACCGGTTTTAACTCGTTAGCGAGCACTTTAGACTGGTTTAGACGGGTCTAAACTGCTTGAAACAGCTGCGGGAAGCGGTTAAAACTGGTCTTGAACGCCTTTAACTCGTTAGCTAAGCACTTTAGACTGGTTTAGACGGGTCTAAACTGCTTGAAACAGCTTCGGGAAGCGGTTAAAACTGGTCTAGACCCGTTTTAACTCGTTAGCGAGCACTTTAGAGTGGTTTAGACGGGTCTAAACTGCTTGAAACAGCTTCGGGAAGCGGTTAAAACTGGTCTAGACCGGTTTTAACTCGTTAGCGAAGCACTTTGGACTGGTTTAGACGGGTCTAAACTGCTTGAAACAGCTTCGGGAAGCGGTTAAAACTGGTCTAGACCGGTTTTAACTCGTTAGGAAAGCCCTTTGGACTGGTTTAGACGGTTTCAACTGCTTGAAACAGCTCCGGGAAGAGGTTAAAACTTGTCTAGACCCGTTTTAACTCGTTAGCGAGCACAATAGACTGGTTTAGACGGGTCTAAACTGCTTGAAACAGCTTCGGGAAGCGGTTAAAGCTGGTCTAGACCGCTTTTAACTCGTTAGCTAAGCACTTTAGAGTGGTTTAGACGGGTCTAAACTGCTTGAAACAGCTTCGGGAAGCGGTTAAAACTGGTCTAGACCCGTTTTAACTCGTTAGCGAGCACTTTAGACTGGTTTAGACGGGTCTAAACTGCTTGAAACAGCTTCGGGAAGCGGTTAAAACTGGTCTAGACCCGTTTTAACTCGTTAGCGAGCACTTTAGACGGGTTTAGACGGGTCTGAACTGCTTGAAACAGCTTCGGGAAGCACTTTCGTTAGCGAGCACTTTAGACTGGTTTAGACGGGTCTAAATTGCTTGAAACAGCTGCGGGAAGCGGTTAAAACTGGTCTTGAACGCCTTTAACTCGTTAGCTAAGCACTTTAGACTGGTTTAGACGGGTCTAAACTGCTTGAAACAGCTTCGGGAAGCGGTTAAAACTGGTCTAGACCGCTTTTAACTCGTTAGCTAAGCTCTTTAAAGTGGTTTAGACGGGTCGAAACTGCTTGAAACAGCTTCGGGAAGCGGTTAAAACTGGTCTAGACCCGTTTTAACTCGTTAGCGAGCACTTTAGAGTGGTTTAGACGGGTCTAAACTGCTTGAAACAGCTTCGGGAAGCGGTAGAAACTGGTCTAGACCGGTTTTAACTCGTTACCGAAGCACTTTGGACTGGTTTAGACTGGTTTAAACTGCTTGAAACAGCTTCGGGAAGCAGTTTAAACTGGTCTAGACCGGTTTTAACTCGTTAGCGAGCACTTTAGACGGGTTTAGACGGGTCTGAACTGCTTGAAACAGCTTCGGGAAGCGGTTAAATCTGGTCTAGACCGTTTTAACTCGTTAGCGAGCACTTTAGACTGGTTTAGACGGGTCTAAATTGCTTGAAACACCTGCGGGAAGTGGTTAAAACTGGTCTTGAACGCCTTTAACTCGCTAGCTAAGCACTTTGGACTGGTTTAGACGGGTCTCAACTGCTTGAAACAGCTTCGGGAAGAGGTTAAAACTTGTCTAGACCCGTTTTAACTCGTTAGCGAGCACTTTAGACTGGTTTAGACGGGTCTAAACTGCTTGAAACAGGTTCGGGAAGAGGTTAAAACTGGTCTAGACGCGTTTTAACTCGTTAGCGAGCACTTTAGACTGGTTTAGACGGGTCTAAATTGCTTGAAACAGCTGCGGGAAGCGGTTAAAACTGGTCTTGAACGCCTTTAACTCGTTAGCTAAGCACTTTAGACTGGTTTAGACGGGTCTAAACTGCTTGAAACAGCTTCGGGAAGCGGTTAAAACTGGTCTAGACCGCTTTTAACTCGTTAGCTAAGCTCTTTAAAGTGGTTTAGACGGGTCGAAACTGCTTGAAACAGCTTCGGGAAGCGGTTAAAACTGGTCTAGACCCGTTTTAACTCGTTAGCGAGCACTTTAGACTGGTTTAGACGGGTCTAAACTGCTTGAAACAGCTTCGGGAAGCGGTTTAAACTGGTCTAGACCGGTCTCGTTAGACCTTTGGACTGGTTAAACTGCTTGAAACAGCTTCTTCGGGTCTAAACTGCTTGAAACAGCTTCGGGAAGCGGTTAAACTGGTCTAGACGGGTTTTAACTCGTTAGCGAGCACTTTAGACGGGTTTAGACGGGTCTGAACTGCTTGAAACAGCTTCGGGAAGCGGTTAAAACTGGTCTAGACCCGTTTTAACTCGTTAGCGAGCACTTTAGACTGGTTTAGACGGGCCTAAATTGCTTGAAACAGCTGCGGGAAGCGGTTAAAACTGGTCTTGAACGCCTTTAACTCGTTAGCTAAGCACTTTAGACTGGTTTAGACGGGTCTAAACTGCTTGAAACAGCTTCGGGAAGCGGTTAAAACTGGTCTAGACCGCTTTTAACTCGTTAGCTAAGCTCTTTAAAGTGGTTTAGACGGGTCGAAACTGCTTGAAACAGCTTCGGGAAGCGGTTAAAACTGGTCTAGACCCGTTTTAACTCGTTAGCGAGCACTTTAGAGTGGTTTAGACGGGTCTAAACTGCTTGAAACAGCTTCGGGAAGCGGTAGAAAACTGGTCTAGACCGGTTTTAACTCGTTACCGAAGCACTTTGGACTGGTTTAGACTGGTTTAAACTGCTTGAAACAGCTTCGGGAAGCAGTTTAAACTGGTCTAGACCGGTTTTAACTCGTTAGCGAGCACTTTAGACGGGTTTAGACGGGTCTGAACTGCTTGAAACAGCTTCGGGAAGCGGTTAAATCTGGTCTAGACCCGTTTTAACTCGTTAGCGAGCACTTTAGACTGGTTTAGACGGGTCTAAATTGCTTGAAACAGCTGCGGGAAGCGGTTAAAACTGGTCTTGAACGCCTTTAACTCGTTAGCTAAGCACTTTAGACTGGTTTAGACGGGTCTAAACTGCTTGAAACAGCTTCGGGAAGCGGTTAAAACTGGTCTAGACCCGTTTTAACTCGTTAGCGAGCACTTTAGACTGGTTTAGACGGGTCTAAACTGCTTGAAACAGCTTCGGGAAGCGGTTAAAACTGGTCTAGACCCGTTTTAACTCGTTAGCGAGCACTTTAGACTGGTTTAGACGGGTCTAAACTGCTTGAAACAGCTTCGGGAAGCGGTTAAAACTGGTCTAGACCGCTTTTAACTCGTTAGCTAAGCACTTTAGACTGGTTTAGACGGGTCTAAACTGCTTGAAACAGCTTCGGGAAGCGGTTAAAACTGGTCTAGACCCGTTTTAACTCGTTAGCGAGCACTTTAGACTGGTTTAGACGGGTCTAAACTGCTTGAAACAGCTGCGGGAAGCGGTTAAAACTGGTCTTGAACGCCTTTAACTCGTTAGCTAAGCACTTTAGACTGGTTTAGACGGGTCTAAACTGCTTGAAACAGCTTCGGGAAGCGGTTAAAACTGGTCTAGACCCGTTTTAACTCGTTAGCGAGCACTTTAGAGTGGTTTAGACGGGTCTAAACTGCTTGAAACAGCTTCGGGAAGCGGTTAAAACTGGTCTAGACCCGTTTTAACTCGTTAGCGAGCACTTTAGACTGGTTTAGACGGGTCTAAACTGCTTGAAACAGCTTCGCGGGAAGCGGTTAAAACTGGTCTTGAACGCCTTTAACTCGTTAGCTAAGCACTTTAGACTGGTTTAGACGGGTCTAAACTGCTTGAAACAGCTTCGGGAAGCGGTTAAAACTGGTCTAGACCGCGTTTTAACTCGTTAGCTAAGCACTTTAGAGTGGTTTAGACGGGTCTAAACTGCTTGAAACAGCTTCGGGAAGCGGTTAAAACTGGTCTAGACCCGTTTTAACTCGTTAGCGAGCACTTTAGAGTGGTTTAGACGGGTCTAAACTGCTTGAAACAGCTTCGGGAAGCGGTTAAAACTGGTCTAGACCGGTTTTAACTCGTTAGCGAAGCACTTTAGATTTTAACTCGTTAGCGAAGCACTTTAGACTGGTTTAGACGGGTCTAAACTGCTTGAAACAGCTTCGGGAAGCGGTTAAAACTGGTCTAGACCCGTTTTAACTCGTTAGCGAAAGCACTTTAGACTGGTTTAGACGGGTCTAAACTGCTTGAAACAGCTTCGGGAAGCGGTTAAAACTGGTCTAGACCGGTTTTAACTCGTTAGGAAAGCCCTTTGGACTGGTTTAGACGGTTTCAACTGCTTGAAACAGCTCCGGGAAGAGGTTAAAACTTGTCTAGACCCGTTTTAACTCGTTAGCGAGCACAATAGACTGGTTTAGACGGGTCTAAACTGCTTGAAACAGCTTCGGGAAGCGGTTAAAGCTGGTCTAGACCGCTTTTAACTCGTTAGCTAAGCACTTTAGAGTGGTTTAGACGGGTCTAAACTGCTTGAAACAGCTTCGGGAAGCGGTTAAAACTGGTCTAGACCCGTTTTAACTCGTTAGCGAGCACTTTAGAGTGGTTTAGACGGGTCTAAACTGCTTGAAACAGCTTCGGGAAGCGGTTAAAACTGGTCTAGACCGGTTTTAACTCGTTAGCTGAAGCACTTTGGACTGGTTTAGACTGGTTTAAACTGCTTGAAACAGCTTCGGGAAGCGGTTAAAACTGGTCTAGACGCGTTTTAACTCGTTAGCGAGCACTTTAGACTGGTTTAGACGGGTCTAAATTGCTTGAAACAGCTGCGGGAAGCGGTTAAAACTGGTCTTGAACGCCTTTAACTCGTTAGCTAAGCACTTTGGACTGGTTTAGACGGGTCTCAACTGCTTGAAACAGCTTCGGGAAGAGGTTAAAACTTGTCTAGACCCGTTTTAACTCGTTAGCGAGCACTTTAGACTGGTTTAGACGGGTCTAAACTGCTTGAAACAGCTTCGGGAAGCGGTTAAAACTGGTCTAGACCCGTTTTAACTCGTTAGCGAGCACTTTAGACTGGTTTAGACGGGTCTAAACTGCTTGAAACAGCTTCGGGAAGCGGTTAAAACTGGTCTAGACCGGTTTTAACTCGTTAGCGAAGCACTTTAGGTCTACTGGTTTAGACGGGTTTAGACGGGTCTGAACTGCTTGAAACAGCTTCGGGAAGCGGTTAAAACTGGTCTAGACCCGTTTTAACTCGTTAGCGAGCACTTTAGACTGGTTTAGACGGGTCTAAATTGCTTGAAACAGCTGCGGGAAGCGGTTAAAACTGGTCTTGAACGCCTTTAACTCGTTAGCTAAGCACTTTAGACTGGTTTAGACGGGTCTAAACTGCTTGAAACAGCTTCGGGAAGCGGTTAAAACTGGTCTAGACCCGTTTTAACTCGTTAGCGAGCACTTTAGACTGGTTTAGACGGGTCTAAACTGCTTGAAACAGCTTCGGGAAGCGGTTAAAACTGGTCTAGACCCGTTTTAACTCGTTAGCGAGCACTTTAGACTGGTTTAGACGGGTCTAAACTGCTTGAAACAGCTTCGGGAAGCGGTTTAAAACTGGTCTAGACCGGTTTTAACTCGTTAGCTAAGCACTTTGGACTGGTTTAGACGGGTCTAAACTGCTTGAAACAGCTTCGGGAAGCGGTTAAAACTGGTCTAGACCGGTTTTAACTCGTTAGCGAAGCACTTTAGACTGGTTTAGACGGGTCTAAACTGCTTGAAACAGCTTCGGGAAGCGGTTAAAACTGGTCTAGACCCGTTTTAACTCGTTAGCGAGCACTTTAGACTGGTTTAGACGGGTCTAAACTGCTTGAAACAGCTTCGGGAAGCGGTTAAAACTGGTCTAGACCGCTTTTAACTCGTTAGCTAAGCACTTTAGACTGGTTTAGACGGGTCTAAACTGCTTGAAACAGCTTCGGGAAGCGGTTAAAACTGGTCTAGACCCGTTTTAACTCGTTAGCGAGCACTTTAGACTGGTTTAGACGGGTCTAAACTGCTTGAAACAGCTTCGGGAAGCGGTTAAAACTGGTCTAGACCGGTTTTAACTCGTTAGCGAAGCACTTTAGACTGGTTTAGACGGGTCTAAACTGCTTGAAACAGCTTCGGGAAGCGGTTAAAACTGGTCTAGAAACGGGAAGACTGGTTTAGACGGGTCTAAACTGCTTGAAACAGCTCGGGAAGCGGTTAAAACTGGTCTAGACCCGTTTTAACTCGTTAGCGAGCACTTTAGACTGGTTTAGACGGGTCTAAACTGCTTGAAACAGCTTCGGGAAGCGGTTAAAACTGGTCTAGACCCGTTTTAACTCGTTAGCGAGCACTTTAGACTGGTTTAGACGGGTCTAAACTGCTTGAAACAGCTTCGGGAAGCGGTTAAAACTGGTCTTGAACGCCTTTAACTCGTTAGCTAAGCACTTTAGACTGGTTTAGACGGGTCTAAACTGCTTGAAACAGCTTCGGGAAGCGGTTAAAACTGGTCTAGACCGCTTTTAACTCGTTAGCTTCGGGAAGCTCTTTAGAGTGGTTTAGACGGGTCTAAACTGCTTGAAACAGCTTCGGGAAGCGGTTAAAACTGGTCTAGACCCGTTTTAACTCGTTAGCGAGCACTTTAGACTGGTTTAGACGGGTCTAAACTGCTTGAAACAGCTTCGGGAAGCGGTTAAAACTGGTCTAGACCGGTTTTAACTCGTTAGCGAGCACTTTAGACTGGTTTAGACGGGTCTAAACTGCTTGAAACAGCTTCGGGAAGCGGTTAAAACTGGTCTAGACCCTTTTAACTCGTTAGCTAAGCACTTTAGACTGGTTTAGACGGGTCTAAACTGCTTGAAACAGCTTCGGGAAGCGGTTAAAACTGGTCTAGACCCTGGTTAGAGTTTTAACTCGTTAGCGAAGCACTTTAGACTGGTTTAGACGGGTCTAAACTGCTTGAAACAGCTTCGGGAAGCGGTTAAAACTGGTCTAGACCGGTTTTAACTCGTTAGGAAGCACTTTGGACTGGTTTAGACGGTTTAAACTGCTTGAAACAGCTTCGGGAAGCGGTTAAAACTGGTCTAGACCCGTTTTAACTCGTTAGCGAGCACTTTAGACTGGTTTAGACGGGTCTAAACTGCTTGAAACAGCTTCGGGAAGCGGTTAAAACTGGTCTAGACCCGTTTTAACTCGTTAGCGAGCACTTTAGACTGGTTTAGACGGGTCTAAACTGCTTGAAACAGCTTCGGGAAGCGGTTAAAACTGGTCTAGACCCTTTTAACTCGTTAGCGAAGCACTTTAGACTGGTTTAGACGGGTCTAAACTGCTTGAAACAGCTTCGGGAAGCGGTTAAAACTGGTCTAGACCGCGTTTTAACTCGTTAGCGAGCACTTTAGACTGGTTTAGACGGGTCTAAACTGCTTGAAACAGCTTCGGGAAGCGGTTAAAACTGGTCTAGACCCGTTTTAACTCGTTAGCGAGCACTTTAGACTGGTTTAGACGGGTCTAAATTGCTTGAAACAGCTGCGGGAAGCGGTTAAAACTGGTCTTGAACGCCTTTAACTCGTTAGCTAAGCACTTTAGACTGGTTTAGACGGGTCTAAACTGCTTGAAACAGCTTCGGGAAGCGGTTAAAACTGGTCTAGACCGCTTTTAACTCGTTAGCTAAGCTCTTTAAAGTGGTTTAGACGGGTCGAAACTGCTTGAAACAGCTTCGGGAAGCGGTTAAAACTGGTCTAGACCGCGTTTTAACTCGTTAGAGTTTCGGAGGACTCGGCTCCGGATCCGCTTCCCAGGATCCGGTTTCCGGGTTTTCCAGAAGACCAGGCTCCGGATCCGCTTCCCGGGATCCAGTTTCCGGGTTTTCCGGAAGACCGGGATCCGGAGGCCGGCAATCCCTTCGTTATGCAAAAGTTTCGGAGGACTCGGCTCCGGATCCGCTTCCCGGGATCCGGTTTCCGGGTTTTCCAGAAGACCAGGCTCCGGATCCGCTTCCCGGGATCCAGTTTCCGGGTTTTCCGGAAGACCGGGATCCGGAGGCCGGCAATCCCTTCGTTATGCAAAAGTAAAATTTCAAGGACTCGGCTCCGGATCTGCTTCCCGGGCCAAAGTCCGGTTTTCCGGGTTTTCCAGAAGACCAGGCTCCGGATCCGCTTCCCGGGATCCAGTTTCCGGGTTTTCCGGAAGACCGGGATCCGGAGGCCGGAAATCCCTTCGTTATGCAAAAGTTTCGGAGGACTCGGCTCCGGATCCGCTTCCCGGGATCCGGTTTCCGGGTTTTGCAGAAGACCAGGCTCCGGATCCGCTTCCCGGGATCCAGTTTCCGGGTTTTCCGGAAGACCGGGATCCGGAGGCCAGAAATCCCTTCGTTATGCAAAAGTTTCGGAGGACTCGGCTCCAGATCCGCTTCCCGGGATCCGGTTTCCGGGTTTTCCAGAAGACCAGGCTCCGGATCCGCTTCCCGGGATCCAGTTTCCGGGTTTTCCGGAAGACCGGGATCCGGAGGCTGGCAATCCCTTCATTATGCAAAAGTTTCAGAGGACTCGGCTCCGGATCCGCTTCCCGGGATCCGGTTTCCGGGTTTTCCAGAAGACCAGGCTCCGGATCCGCTTCCCGGGATCCAGTTTCCAGGTTTTCCGGAAGACCGAGATCCGGAGGCCGGAAATCCCTTCGTTATGCAAAAGTTTCGGAGGCCTCGGCTCCGGATCCGCTTCCCGGGATCCGGTTTCCGGGTTTTCCGGAAGACCGGGATCCGGAGGCCGGCAATCCCTTCGTTATGCAAAAGTTTCAGAGGCCTCGGCTCCGGATCCGCTTCCCGGGATCCGGTTTCCGGGTTTTCCAGAGGACCAGGCTCCGGATCCGCTTCCCGGGATCCAGTTTCCGGGTTTTCCGGAAGACCGGGATCCGGAGGCCGGCAATCCCTTCGTTATGCAAAAGTTTCGGAGGACTCGGCTCCGGATCCGCTTCCCGGGATCCGGTTTCCGGGTTTTCCAGAAGACCAGGCTCCGGATCTGCTTCCCGGGATCCAGTTTCCGGGTTTTCCGGAAGACCGGGATCCGGAGGCCGGCAATCGCTTCGTTATGCAAAAGTTTCGGAGGACTCGGCTCCGGATCCGCTTCCCGGGATCCGGTTTCCGGGTTTGCCAGAAGACCAGGCTCCGGATCCACTTCCCGGGATCCAGTTTCCGGGTTTTCCGGAAGACCGGGATCCGGAGGCCGGCAATCCCTTCGTTATGCAAAAGTTTCGGAGGCCTCGGCTCCGGATCCGCTTCCCGGGATCCGGTTTCCGGGTTTTCCAGAAGACCAGGCTCCGGATCCGCTTCCGGGATCCAGTTTCCGGGTTTTCCGGAAGACCGGGATCCGGAGGCCGGCAATCCCTTCGTTATGCAAAAGTTTCGGAGGACTCGGCTCCGGATCCGCTTCCCGGGATCCGGTTTCCGGGTTTTCCAGAAGACCAGGCTCCGGATCCGCTTCCCGGGATCCAGTTTCCGGGTTTTCCGGAAGACCGGGATCCGGAGGCCGGCAATCCCTTCCTTATGCAAAAGTTTCGGAGGACTCGGCTCCGGATCCGCTTCCCGGGATCCGGTTTCCGGGTTTTCCAGAAGACCAGGCTCCGGATCCGCTTCCCGGGATCCAGTTTCCGGGTTTTCCGGAAGACCGGGATCCGGAGGCCGGCAATCCCTTCATTATGCAAAAGTTTCGGAGGACTCGGCTCCGGATCCGCTTCCCGGGATCCGGTTTCCGGGTTTTCCAGAAGACCAGGCTCCGGATCTGCTTCCCGGGATCCAGTTTCCGGGTTTTCCGGAAGACCAGGATCCGGAGGCCGGCAATCCATTCATTATGCAAAAGTTTCGGAGGCCTCGAGATCCGCTTCCCGGGATCCGGTTTCCGGGTCCGGATCCGCTTCCCGGGATCCAGTTTCCGGGTGTTCCGGAAGACCGGGATCCGGAGTCCGGCAGTCCCGTCGTTATGCAAAAGTTTCGGAGGCCTCGGCCCCGGATCTGCTTCCCGGGATCCGGTTTCCGGGTTTTCCAGAAAACCAGGCTCCGGATCCGCTTCCCGGGATCCAGTTTCAGGGTTTTCCAGAAGACCGGGATCCGGAGGCCGGCAATCTATTCGTTATGCAAAAGTTTCGGGGGACTCGGCTCCGGATCCGCTTCCCGGGATCCGGTTTCTGGGTTTTCCATAAGACCAGGCTCCGGATCCGCTTCCCGGGATCCAGTTTCTGGGTTTTCCGGAAGACCGCGATCCGGAGGCCGGCAATCCCTTCATTATGCAAAAGTTTCGAAGGACTCGGCTCCGGATCCGCTTCCCGGGATCCGGTTTCCGGGTTTTCCAGAAGACCAGGCTCCAGATCCGCTTCCCGGGATCCAGCTTCCGGGTTTTCCGGAAGACCGGGATCCGGAGTCCGGCAATCCCTTCGTTATGCAAAAGTTTTGGAGGACTCGGCTCCAGATCTGCTGCCCGGGATCCGGTTTCCGGGTTTTCCAGAAGACCAGGCTCCAGATCCGCTTCCCGGGATCCAGTTCCCGGGTTTTCGGGGAGACCGGGATCCGGAGGTCGGCAATCCCTTCGATATGCAAAAGTTTCGGAGGACTCGGCTCCGGATCCGCTTCCCGGGATCCGGTTTCCGGGTTTTCCAGAAGACCAGGCTCCGGATCCGCTTCCCGGGATCCAGTTTCCGGGTTTTCCGGAAGACCGGGATCCGGAGGCCGGCAATCCCTTCGTTATGCAAAAGTTTCGGAGGCCTCGGCTCCGGATCCGCTTCCCGGGATCCGGTTTCCGGGTTTTCCAGAAGACCAGGCTCCGGATCCGCTTCCCGGGATCCAGTTTCCGGGTTTTCCGGAAGACCGGGATCCGGAGGCCGGCAATCCCTTCATTATGCAAAAGTTTCGGAGGACTCGGCTCCGGATCCGCTTCCCGGGATCCGGTTTCCGGGTTTTCCAGAAGACCAGGCTCCGGATCCGCTTCCCGGGATCCAGTTTCCGGGTTTTCCGGAAGACCGGGATCCGGAGGCCGGCAATCCCTTCGTTATGCAAAAGTTTCGGAGGCCTCGGCTCCAGATCCGCTTCCCGGGATCCGGTTTCCGGGTTTTCCAGAAGACCAGGCTCCGGATCCGCTTCCCGGGATCCAGTTTCCGGGTTTTCCGGAAGACCGGGATCCGGAGGCCGGCAATCCCTTCGTTATGCAAAAGTTTCAGAGGCCTCGGCTCCGGATCCGCTTCCCGGGATCCGGTTTCCGGGTTTTCCAGAGGACCAGGCTCCGGATCCGCTTCCCGGGATCCAGTTTCCGGGTTTTCCGGAAGACCGGGATCCGGAGGCCGGCAATCGCTTCGTTATGCAAAAGTTTCGGAGGACTCGGCTACGGATCCGCTTCCCGGGATCCGGTTTCCGGGTTTTCCAGAAGACCAGGCTCCGGATCCGCTTCCCGGGATCCAGTTTCCGGGTTTTCCGGAAGACCGGGATCCGGAGGCCGGCAATCCCTTCGTTATGCAAAAGTTTCGGAGGCCTCGGCTCCGGATCCGCTTCCCGGGATCCGGTTTCCGGGTTTTCCAGAAGACCAGGCTCCAGATCCGCTTCTTAAGATCCAGTTTCCGGGTTTTCCGGAAGACCGGGATCCGGAGGCCGGCAATCCCTTCGTTATGCAAAAGTTTCGGAGGCCTCGGCTCCGGATCCGCTTCCCGGGATCCGGTTTCCGGGTTTTCCAGAAGACCAGGCTCCGGATTCGCTGCCCGGGATCCGGTTTCCGGGTTTTCCGGAAGACCGGGATCCGGAGGCCAGCAATCTCTTCCTTATGCAAAAGTTTCGGAGGACTCGGCTCCGGATCCGCTTCCCGGGATCCGGTTTCCGGGTTTTCCAGAAGACCAGGCTCCGGATCCGCTTCCCGGGATCCAGTTTCCGGGTTTTCAGGAAGACCGGGATCCGGAGGCCGGCTATCCCTTCCTTATGCAAAAGTTTCGAAGGCCTCGGCTCCGGATCCGCTTCCCGGGATCCGGTTTCCGGGTTTTGCAGAAGACCAGGCTCCGGATCCGCTTCCCGGGATCCAGTTTCCGGGTTTTCTGGAAGACCGGGATCCGGAGGCCGGCAATCCATTCGTTATGCAAAAGTTTCGGAGGACTCGGCTCCGGATCCGCTTCCCGGGATCCGGTTTACGGGTTTTCCAGAAGACCAGGCTCTGGATCCGCTTCCCGGGATCCAGTTTCCGGGTGTTCCGGAAGACCGGGATCCGGAGTCCGGCAGTCCCTTCGTTATGCAAAAGTTTCGGAGGCCTCGGCTCCGGATCTGCTTCCCGGGATCCGGTTTCCGGGTTTTCCAGAAAACCAGGCTCCGGATCCGCTTCCCGGGATCCAGTTTCAGGGTTTTCCAGAAGACCGGGATCCGGAGTCCGGCAATCTATTCGTTATGCAAAAGTTTCGGGGGACTCGGCTCCGGATCCGCTTCCCGGGATCCGGTTTCTGGGTTTTCCAGAAGACCGGAAGCCGGAGGCCGGAAATCCTTTCGTTATGCAAAAGTTTCGGAGGACTCGGCTCCGGATCCGCTTCCCGGGATCCAGTTTCCGGGTTTTCCGGAAGACCGGGATCCGGAGGCCGGCAATCCCTTCGTTATGCAAAAGTTTCGGAGGACTCGGCTCCGGATCCGCTTCCCGGGATCCGGTTTCCGGGTTTTCCAGAAGACCAGGCTCCGGATCCGCTTCCCGGGATCCAGTTTCCGGGTTTTCCGGAAGACCGGGATCCGGAGGCCGGCAATCCCTTCGTTATGCAAAAGTTTCGGAGGACTCGGCTCCGGATCCGCTTCCCGGGATCCGGTTTCCGGGTTTTCCAGAAGACCAGGCTCCAGATCCGCTTCCCGGGATCCAGTTTCCGGGTTTTCCGGAAGACCGGGATCCGGAGGCCGGCAATCCCTTCGTTATGCAAAAGTTTCGGAGGACTCGGCTCCGGATCCGCTTCCCGGGATCCGGTTTCCGGGTTTTCCAGAAGACCAGGCTCCGGATCCGCTTCCCGGGATCCAGTTTCCGGGTTTTCCGGAAGACCGGGATCCGGAGGCCGGCAATCCCTTCGTTATGCAAAAGTTTCGGAGGACTCGGCTCCGGATCCGCTTCCCGGGATCCGGTTTCCGGGTTTTCCAGAAGACCAGGCTCCGGATCCGCTTCCCGGGATCCAGTTTCCGGGTTTTCCGGAAGACCGGGATCCGGAGGCCGGCAATCCCTTCGTTATGCAAAAGTTTCGGAGGACTCGGCTCCGGATCCGCTTCCCGGGATCCGGTTTCCGGGTTTTCCAGAAGACCAGGCTCCGGATCCGCTTCCCGGGATCCAGTTTCCGGGTTTTCCGGAAGACCGGGATCCGGAGGCCGGCAATCCCTTCGTTATGCAAAAGTTTCGGAGGACTCGGCTCCGGATCCGCTTCCCGGGATCCGGTTTACCGGGTTTTCCAGAAGACCAGGCTCCGGATCCGCTTCCCGGGATCCAGTTTCCGGGTTTTCCGGAAGACCGGGATCCGGAGGCCGGCAATCCCTTCGTTATGCAAAAGTTTCGGAGGACTCGGCTCCGGATCCGCTTCCCGGGATCCGGTTTCCGGGTTTTCCAGAAGACCAGGCTCCGGATCCGCTTCCCGGGATCCAGTTTCCGGGTTTTCCGGAAGACCGGGATCCGGAGGCCGGCAATCCCTTCGTTATGCAAAAGTTTCGGAGGCCTCGGCTCCGGATCCGCTTCCCGGGATCCGGTTTCCGGGTTTTCCAGAAGACCAGGCTCCGGATCCGCTTCCCGGGATCCAGTTTCCGGGTTTTCCGGAAGACCGGGATCCGGAGGCCGGCAATCCCTTCGTTATGCAAAAGTTTCGGAGGACTCGGCTCCGGATCCGCTTCCCGGGATCCGGTTTCCGGGTTTTCCAGAAGACCAGGCTCCGGATCCGCTTCCCGGGATCCAGTTTCCGGGTTTTCCGGAAGACCGGGATCCGGAGGCCGGCAATCGCTTCGTTATGCAAAAGTTTCGGAGGACTCGGCTACGGATCCGCTTCCCGGGATCCGGTTTCCGGGTTTTCCAGAAGACCAGGCTCCGGATCCGCTTCCCGGATCCAGTTTCCGGGTTTTCTGGAAATCCCTTCGTTATGCAAAAGTTTCGGAGGACTCGGCTCCGGATCCGCTTCCCGGGATCCGGTTTCCGGGTTTTCCAGAAGACCAGGCTCCGGATCCGCTTCCCGGGATCCAGTTTCCGGGTTTTCCGGAAGACCGGGATCCGGAGGCCGGCAATCCCTTCGTTATGCAAAAGTTTCGGAGGCCTCGGCTCCGGATCCGCTTCCCGGGATCCGGTTTCCGGGTTTTCCAGAAGACCAGGCTCCGGATCCGCTTCCCGGGATCCAGTTTCCGGGTTTTCCGGAAGACCGGGATCCGGAGGCCGGCAATCCCTTCGTTATGCAAAAGTTTCGGAGGACTCGGCTCCGGATCCGCTTCCCGGGATCCGGTTTCCGGGTTTTCCAGAAGACCAGGCTCCGGATCCGCTTCCCGGGATCCAGTTTCCGGGTTTTCCGGAAGACCGGGATCCGGAGGCCGGCAATCCCTTCCTTATGCAAAAGTTTCGGAGGACTCGGCTCCGGATCCGCTTCCCGGGATCCGGTTTCCGGGTTTTCCAGAAGACCAGGCTCCGGATCCGCTTCCCGGGATCCAGTTTCCGGGTTTTCCGGAAGACCGGGATCCGGAGGCCGGCAATCCCTTCGTTATGCAAAAGTTTCGGAGGACTCGGCTCCGGATCCGCTTCCCGGGATCCGGTTTACGGGTTTTGCAGAAGACCAGGCTCCGGATCCGCTTCCCGGGATCCAGTTTCCGGGTTTTCCGGAAGACCGGGATCCGGAGGCCGGCAATCCCTTCGTTATGCAAAAGTTTCGGAGGACTCGGCTCCGGATCCGCTTCCCGGGATCCGGTTTCCGGGTTTTCCAGAAGACCAGGCTCCGGATCCGCTTCCCGGGATCCAGTTTCCGGGTTTTCCGGAAGACCGGGATCCGGAGGCCGGCAATCCCTTCATTATGCAAAAGTTTCGGAGGACTCGGCTCCGGATCCGCTTCCCGGGATCCGGTTTCCGGGTTTTCCAGAAGACCAGGCTCCGGATCCGCTTCCCGGGATCCAGTTTCCGGGTTTTCCGGAAGACCGGGATCCGGAGGCCGGCAATCCCTTCGTTATGCAAAAGTTTCGGAGGACTCGGCTCCGGATCCGCTTCCCGGGATCCGGTTTCCGGGTTTTCCAGAAGACCAGGCTCCGGATCCGCTTCCCGGGATCCAGTTTCCGGGTTTTCCGGAAGACCGGGATCCGGAGGCCGGCAATCCCTTCGTTATGCAAAAGTTTCGGAGGACTCGGCTCCGGATCCGCTTCCCGGGATCCGGTTTCCGGGTTTTCCAGAAGACCAGGCTCCGGATCCGCTTCCCGGGATCCAGTTTCCGGGTTTTCCGGAAGACCGGGATCCGGAGGCCGGCAATCCCTTCATTATGCAAAAGTTTCGGAGGACTCGGCTCCGGATCCGCTTCCCGGGATCCGGTTTCCGGGTTTTCCAGAAGACCAGGCTCCGGATCCGCTTCCCGGGATCCAGTTTCCGGGTTTTCCGGAAGACCGGGATCCGGAGGCCGGCAATCCCTTCATTATGCAAAAGTTTCGGAGGCCTCGGCTCCGGATCCGCTTCCCGGGATCCGGTTTCCGGGTTTTCCAGAAGACCAGGCTCCGGATCCGCTTCCCGGGATCCAGTTTCCGGGTTTTCCGGAAGACCGGGATCCGGAGGCCGGAAATCCCTTCGTTATGCAAAAGTTTCGGAGGCCTCGGCTCCGGATCCGCTTCCCGGGATCCGGTTTCCGGGTTTTCCAGAAGACCAGGCTCCGGATCCGCTTCCCGGGATCCAGTTTCCGGGTTTTCCAGGAAGACCGGGATCCGGAGGCCGGATCCGGAATCCCTTCGTTATGCAAAAGTTTCGGAGGACTCGGCTCCGGATCCGCTTCCCGGGATCCGGTTTCCGGGTTTTCCAGAAGACCAGGCTCCGGATCCGCTTCCCGGGATCCAGTTTCCGGGTTTTCCGGAAGACCGGGATCCGGAGGCCGGCAATCCCTTCGTTATGCAAAAGTTTCGGAGGACTCGGCTCCGGATCCGCTTCCCGGGATCCGGTTTCCGGGTTTTCCAGAAGACCAGGCTCCGGATCCGCTTCCCGGGATCCAGTTTCCGGGTTTTCCGGAAGACCGGGATCCGGAGGCCGGCAATCCCTTCGTTATGCAAAAGTTTCGGAGGACTCGGCTCCGGATCCGCTTCCCGGGATCCGGTTTCCGGGTTTTCCAGAAGACCAGGCTCCGGATCCGCTTCCCGGGATCCAGTTTCCGGGTTTTCCGGAAGACCGGGATCCGGAGGCCGGCAATCCCTTCGTTATGCAAAAGTTTCGGAGGACTCGGCTCCGGATCCGCTTCCCGGGATCCGGTTTCCGGGTTTTCCAGAAGACCAGGCTCCGGATCCGCTTCCCGGGATCCAGTTTCCGGGTTTTCCGGAAGACCGGGATCCGGAGGCCGGAAATCCCTTCATTATGCAAAAGTTTCGGAGGACTCGGCTCCGGATCCGCTTCCCGGGATCCGGTTTCCGGGTTTTCCAGAAGACCAGGCTCCGGATCCGCTTCCCGGGATCCAGTTTCCGGGTTTTCCGGAAGACCGGGATCCGGAGGCCGGCAATCCCTTCTTTATGCAAAAGTTTCGGAGGACTCGGCTCCGGATCCGGGGATCCGGTTTCCGGGTTTTCCAGAAGACCAGGCTCCGTATCCGCTTCCCGGGATCCAGTTTCCGGGTTTTCCGGAAGACCGGGATCCGGAGGCCGGCAATCCCTTCGTTATGCAAAAGTTTCGGAGGACTCGGCTCCGGATCCGCTTCCCGGGATCCAGTTTCCGGGTTTTCCAGAAGACCAGGCTCCGGATCCGCTTCCCGGGATCCAGTTTCCGGGTTTTCCGGAAGACCGGGATCCGGAGGCCGGCAATCCCTTCGTTATGCAAAAGTTTCGGAGGACTCGGCTCCGGATCCGCTTCCCGGGATCCGGTTTCCGGGTTTTCCAGAAGACCAGGCTCCGGATCCGCTTCCCGGGATCCAGTTTCCGGGTTTTCTGGAAGACCGGGATCCGGAGGCCGGCAATCCCTTCGTTATGCAAAAGTTTCGGAGGACTCGGCTCCGGATCCGCTTCCCGGGATCCGGTTTCCGGGTTTTCCAGAAGACCAGGCTCCGGATCCGCTTCCCGGGATCCAGTTTCCGGGTTTTCCGGAAGACCGGGATCCGGAGGCCGGCAATCCCTTCGTTATGCAAAAGTTTCAAGGACTCGGCTCCGGATCCGCTTCCCGGGATCCGGTTTCCGGGTTTTCCAGAAGACCAGGCTCCGGATCCGCTTCCCGGGATCCAGTTTCCGGGTTTTCCAGAAGACCATCCGGAGGCTGGAAATCCCTTCGTTATGCAAAAGTTTCGGAGGACTCGGCTCCGGATCCGCTTCCCGGGATCCGGTTTCCGGGTTTTCCAGAAGACCAGGCTCCGGATCCGCTTCCCGGGATCCAGTTTCCGGGTTTTCCGGAAGACCGGGAGCCGGAGGCCGGCAATCCATGCATTATGCAAAAGTTTCGGAGGACTCGCTCCGGATCCGCTTCCCGGGATCCGGTTTCCGGGTTTTCCAGAGGACCAGGCTCCGGATCCGCTTCCCGGGATCCAGTTTCCGGGTTTTCCGGAAGACCGGGATCCGGAGGCCGGCAATCCCTTCATTATGCAAAAGTTTCGGAGGACTCGGCTCCGGATCCGCTTCCCGGGATCCGGTTTCCGGGTTTTCCAGAAGACCAGGCTCCGGATCCGCTTCCCGGGATCCAGTTTCCGGGTTTTCCGGAAGACCGGGATCCGGAGGCCGGCAATCCCTTCGTTATGCAAAAGTTTCGGAGGACTCGGCTCCGGATCCGCTTCCCGGGATCCGGTTTCCGGGTTTTCCAGAAGACCAGGCTCCGGATCCGCTTCCCGGGATCCCGTTTCCGGGTTTTCCGGAAGACCGGGATCCGGAGGCCGGCAATCCCTTCATTATGCAAAAGTTCCGAGGCCTCGGCTCCGGATCCGCTTCCCGGGATCTGGTTTCCGGGTTTTCCAGAAGACCAGGCTCCGGATCCGCTTCCCGGGATCCAGTTTCCGGGTTTTCCGGAAGACCGGGATCCGGAGGCCGGCAATCCCTTCGTTATGCAAAAGTTTCGGAGGCCTCGGCTCCGGATCCGCTTCCCGGGATCCGGTTTCCGGGTTTTCCAGAAGACCAGGCTCCGGATCCGCTTCCCGGGATCCAGTTTCCGGGTTTTCCGGAAGACCGGGATCCGGAGGCCGGCAATCCCTTCGTTATGCAAAAGTTTCGGAGGACTCGGCTCCGGATCCGCTTCCCGGGATCTGGTTTCCGGGTTTTCCAGAAGACCAGGCTCCGGATCCGCTTCCCGGAATCCAGTTTCCGGGTTTTCCGGAAGACCGGGATCCGGAGGCCGGCAATCCCTTCGTTATGGAAAAGTTTCGGAGGCCTCGGCTCCGGATCCGCTTCCCGGGATCCGGTTTCCGGGTTTTCCAGAAGACCAGGCTCCGGATCCGCTTCCCAAGTTCCAGTTTCCGGGTTTTCCGGAAGACCGGGATCCGGAGGCCAGAAATCCCTTCATTATGCAAAAGTTTCGGAGGCCTCAGCTCCGGATCCGCTTCCCGGTATCCGGTTTCCGGGTTTTCCAGAAGACCAGGCTCCGGATCCGCTTCCCGGGATCCAGTTTCCGGGTTTTCCGGAAGACCGGGATCCGGAGGCCGGCAATCCCTTCCTAATGCAAAAGTTTCGGAGGACTCGGCTCCGGATCCGCTTCCCGGGATCCGGTTTCCGGGTTTTCCAGAAGACCAGGCTCCGTATCCGCTTCCCGGGATCCAGTTTCCGGGTTTTCTGGAAGACCGGGATCCGGAGGCCGGCAATCCCTTCGTAATGCAAAAGTTTCGGAGGACTCGGCTCCGGATCCGCTTCCCGGGATCCGGTTTCCGGTCCAGTTTCCGGGTTTTCCGGAAGACCGGGAGCCGGAGGCCGGAAATCCCTTCGTTATGCAAAAGTTTCGGAGGACTCGGCTCCGGATCCGCTTCCCGGGATCCGGTTTCCGGGTTTTCCAGAAGACCAGGCTCCGGATCCGCTTCCCGGGATCCAGTTTCCGGGTTTTCCGGAAGACCGGGAGCCGGAGGCCGGAAATCCCTTCGTTATGCAAAAGTTTCGGAGGACTCGGCTCCGGATCCGCTTCCCGGGATCCGGTTTCCGGGTTTTCCAGAAGACCAGGCTCCGGATCCGCTTCCCGGGATCCAGTTTCCGGGTTTTCCGGAAGACCGGGAGCCGGAGGCCGGAAATCCCTTCGTTATGCAAAAGTTTCGGAGGACTCGGCTCCGGATCCGCTTCCCGGGATCCGGTTTCCGGGTTTTCCAGAAGACCAGGCTCCGGATCCGCTTCCCGGGATCCAGTTTCCGGGTTTTCCGGAAGACCGGGAGCCGGAGGCCGGAAATCCCTTCGTTATGCAAAAGTTTCGGAGGACTCGGCTCCGGATCCGCTTCCCGGGATCCGGTTTCCGGGTTTTCCAGAAGACCAGGCTCCGGATCCGCTTCCCGGGATCCAGTTTCCGGGTTTTCCGGAAGACCGGGATCCGGAGGCCGGAAATCCCTTCGTTATGCAAAAGTTTCGGAGGACTCGGCTCCGGATCCGCTTCCCGGGATCCGGTTTCCGGGTTTTCCAGAAGACCAGGCTCCGGATCCGCTTCCCGGGATCCAGTTTCCGGGTTTTCCGGAAGACCGGGAGCCGGAGGCCGGAAATCCCTTCGTTATGCAAAAGTTTCGGAGGACTCGGCTCCGGATCCTTCCCGGGATCCGGTTTCCGGGTTTTCCAGAAGACCAGGATCCGGATCCGCTTCCCGGGATCCGGGGGTTTTCCAGAAGACCAGGCTCCGGATCCGCTTCCCGGGATCCAGTTTCCGGGTTTTCCGGAAGACCGGGAGCCGGAGGCCGGAAATCCCTTCGTTATGCAAAAGTTTCGGAGGACTCGGCTCCGGATCCGCTTCCCGGGATCCGGTTTCCGGGTTTTCCAGAAGACCAGGCTCCGGATCCGCTTCCCGGGATCCAGTTTCCGGGTTTTCCGGAAGACCGGGAGCCGGAGGCCGGAAATCCCTTCGTTATGCAAAAGTTTCGGAGGACTCGGCTCCGGATCCGCTTCCCGGGATCCGGTTTCCGGGTTTTCCAGAAGACCAGGCTCCGGATCCGCTTCCCGGGATCCAGTTTCCGGGTTTTCCGGAAGACCGGGAGCCGGAGGCCGGAAATCCCTTCGTTATGCAAAAGTTTCGGAGGACTCGGCTCCGGATCCGCTTCCCGGGATCCGGTTTCCGGGTTTTCCAGAAGACCAGGCTCCGGATCCGCTTCCCGGGATCCAGTTTCCGGGTTTTCCGGAAGACCGGGAGCCGGAGGCCGGAAATCCCTTCGTTATGCAAAAGTTTCGGAGGACTCGGCTCCGGATCCGCTTCCCGGGATCCGGTTTCCGGGTTTTCCAGAAGACCAGGCTCCGGATCCGCTTCCCGGGATCCAGTTTCCGGGTTTTCCGGAAGACCGGGAGCCGGAGGCCGGAAATCCCTTCGTTATGCAAAAGTTTCGGAGGACTCGGCTCCGGATCCGCTTCCCGGGATCCGGTTTCCGGGTTTTCCAGAAGACCAGGCTCCGGATCCGCTTCCCGGGATCCAGTTTCCGGGTTTTCCGGAAGACCGGGAGCCGGAGGCCGGAAATCCCTTCGTTATGCAAAAGTTTCGGAGGACTCGGCTCCGGATCCGCTTCCCGGGATCCGGTTTCCGGGTTTTCCAGAAGACCAGGCTCCGGATCCGCTTCCCGGGATCCAGTTTCCGGGTTTTCCCGGGATCCAGTTTCTGGGTTTTCCGGAAGACCGGGAGCCGGAGGCCGGAAATCCCTTCCGCTTATGCAAAAGTTTTCCGGAGGACTCGGCTCCGGATCCGCTTCCGGTTTCCGGGTTTTCCAGATCCGGAGTTTCCGGGTTTTCCGGAAGACCGGGATCCGGAGGCCGGAAATCCCTTCGTTATGCAAAAGTTTCGGAGGACTCGGCTCCGGATCCGCTTCCCGGGATCCGGTTTCCGGGTTTTCCAGAAGACCAGGCTCCGGATCCGCTTCCCGGGATCCAGTTTCCGGGTTTTCCGGAAGACCGGGAGCCGGAGGCCGGAAATCCCTTCGTTATGCAAAAGTTTCGGAGGACTCGGCTCCGGATCCGCTTCCCGGGATCCGGTTTCCGGGTTTTCCAGAAGACCAGGCTCCGGATCCGCTTCCCGGGATCCAGTTTCCGGGTTTTCCGGAAGACCGGGAGCCGGAGGCCGGAAATCCCTTCGTTATGCAAAAGTTTCGGAGGACTCGGCTCCGGATCCGCTTCCCGGGATCCGGTTTCCGGGTTTTCCAGAAGACCAGGCTCCGGATCCGCTTCCCGGGATCCAGTTTCCGGGTTTTCCGGAAGACCGGGAGCCGGAGGCCGGAAATCCCTTCGTTATGCAAAAGTTTCGGAGGACTCGGCTCCGGATCCGCTTCCCGGGATCCGGTTTCCGGGTTTTCCAGAAGACCAGGCTCCGGATCCGCTTCCCGGGATCCAGTTTCCGGGTTTTCCGGAAGACCGGGAGCCGGAGGCCGGAAATCCCTTCGTTATGCAAAAGTTTCGGAGGACTCGGCTCCGGATCCGCTTCCCGGGATCCGGTTTCCGGGTTTTCCAGAAGACCAGGCTCCGGATCCGCTTCCCGGGATCCAGTTTCCGGGTTTTCCGGAAGACCGGGAGCCGGAGGCCGGAAATCCCTTCGTTATGCAAAAGTTTCGGAGGACTCGGCTCCGGATCCGCTTCCCGGGATCCGGTTTCCGGGTTTTCCAGAAGACCAGGCTCCGGATCCGCTTCCCGGGATCCAGTTTCCGGGTTTTCCGGAAGACCGGGAGCCGGAGGCCGGAAATCCCTTCGTTATGCAAAAGTTTCGGAGGACTCGGCTCCGGATCCGCTTCCCGGGATCCGGTTTCCGGGTTTTCCAGAAGACCAGGCTCCGGATCCGCTTCCCGGGATCCAGTTTCCGGGTTTTCCGGAAGACCGGGAGCCGGATCCGCCCTTCGGATCCAAAAGTTTCCGGGTTTTCCGGATCCGCTTCCCGGGATCCAGTTTCTTTTCCGGATCCGGAGGCCGGAAATCCCTTCGTTATGCAAAAGTTTCGGAGGACTCGGCTCCGGATCCGCTTCCCGGGATCCGGTTTCCGGGTTTTCCAGAAGACCAGGCTCCGGATCCGCTTCCCGGGATCCAGTTTCCGGGTTTTCCGGAAGACCGGGATCCGGAGGCCGGAAATCCCTTCGTTATGCAAAAGTTTCGGAGGACTCGGCTCCGGATCCGCTTCCCGGGATCCGGTTTCCGGGTTTTCCAGAAGACCAGGCTCCGGATCCGCTTCCCGGGATCCGGGTTTTCCGGAAGACCGGGAGCCGGAGGCCGGAAATCCCTTCGTTATGCAAAAGTTTCGGAGGACTCGGCTCCGGATCCGCTTCCCGGGATCCGGTTTCCGGGTTTTCCAGAAGACCAGGCTCCGGATCCGCTTCCCGGGATCCAGTTTCCGGGTTTTCCGGAAGACCGGGAGCCGGAGGCCGGAAATCCCTTCGTTATGCAAAAGTTTCGGAGGACTCGGCTCCGGATCCGCTTCCCGGGATCCGGTTTCCGGGTTTTCCAGAAGACCAGGCTCCGGATCCGCTTCCCGGGATCCAGTTTCCGGGTTTTCCGGAAGACCGGGAGCCGGAGGCCGGAAATCCCTTCGGCTTATGCAAAAGTTTCGGAGGACTCGGCTCCGGATCCGCTTCCCGGGATCCGGTTTCCGGGTTTTCCAGAAGACCAGGCTCCGGATCCCGGAAATCCCGGGATCCAGTTATGCAAAAGTTTCGGAGGACTCGGCTCCGGATCCGCTTCCCGGGATCCGGTTTCCGGGTTTTCCAGAAGACCAGGCTCCGGATCCGCTTCCCGGGATCCAGTTTCCGGGTTTTCCGGAAGACCGGGATCCGGAGGCCGGAAATCCCTTCGTTATGCAAAAGTTTCGGAGGACTCGGCTCCGGATCCGCTTCCCGGGATCCGGTTTCCGGGTTTTCCAGAAGACCAGGCTCCGGATCCGCTTCCCGGGATCCAGTTTCCGGGTTTTCCGGAAGACCGGGAGCCGGAGGCCGGAAATCCCTTCGTTATGCAAAAGTTTCGGAGGACTCGGCTCCGGATCCGCTTCCCGGGATCCGGTTTCCGGGTTTTCCAGAAGACCAGGCTCCGGATCCGCTTCCCGGGATCCAGTTTCCGGGTTTTCCGGAAGACCGGGAGCCGGAGGCCGGAAATCCCTTCGTTATGCAAAAGTTTCGGAGGACTCGGCTCCGGATCCGCTTCCCGGGATCCGGTTTCCGGGTTTTCCAGAAGACCAGGCTCCGGATCCGCTTCCCGGGATCCAGTTTCCGGGTTTTCCGGAAGACCGGGAGCCGGAGGCCGGAAATCCCTTCGTTATGCAAAAGTTTCGGAGGACTCGGCTCCGGATCCGCTTCCCGGGATCCGGTTTCCGGGTTTTCCAGAAGACCAGGCTCCGGATCCGCTTCCCGGGATCCAGTTTCCGGGTTTTCCGGAAGACCGGGATCCGGAGGCCGGAAATCCCTTCGTTATGCAAAAGTTTCGGAGGACTCGGCTCCGGATCCGCTTCCCGGGATCCGGTTTCCGGGTTTTCCAGAAGACCAGGCTCCGGATCCGCTTCCCGGGATCCAGTTTCCGGGTTTTCCGGAAGACCGGGATCCGGAGGCCGGAAATCCCTTCGTTATGCAAAAGTTTCGGAGGACTCGGCTCCGGATCCGCTTCCCGGGATCCGGTTTCCGGGTTTTCCAGAAGACCAGGCTCCGGATCCGCTTCCCGGGATCCAGTTTCCGGGTTTTCCGGAAGACCGGGAGCCGGAGGCCGGAAATCCCTTCGTTATGCAAAAGTTTCGGAGGACTCGGCTCCGGATCCGCTTCCCGGGATCCGGTTTCCGGGTTTTCCAGAAGACCAGGCTCCGGATCCGCTTCCCGGGATCCAGTTTCCGGGTTTTCCGGAAGACCGGGAGCCGGAGGCCGGAAATCCCTTCGTTATGCAAAAGTTTCGGAGGACTCGGCTCCGGATCCGCTTCCCGGGATCCGGTTTCCGGGTTTTCCAGAAGACCAGGCTCCGGATCCGCTTCCCGGGATCCAGTTTCCGGGTTTTCCGGAAGACCGGGAGCCGGAGGCCGGAAATCCCTTCGTTATGCAAAAGTTTCGGAGGACTCGGCTCCGGATCCGCTTCCCGGGATCCGGTTTCCGGGTTTTCCAGAAGACCAGGCTCCGGATCCGCTTCCCGGGATCCAGTTTCCGGGTTTTCCGGAAGACCGGGATCCGGAGGCCGGAAATCCCTTCGTTATGCAAAAGTTTCGGAGGACTCGGCTCCGGATCCGCTTCCCGGGATCCGGTTTCCGGGTTTTCCAGAAGACCAGGCTCCGGATCCGCTTCCCGGGATCCAGTTTCCGGGTTTTCCGGAAGACCGGGAGCCGGAGGCCGGAAATCCCTTCGTTATGCAAAAGTTTCGGAGGACTCGGCTCCGGATCCGCTTCCCGGGATCCGGTTTCCGGGTTTTCCAGAAGACCAGGCTCCGGATCCGCTTCCCGGGATCCAGTTTCCGGGTTTTCCGGAAGACCGGGAGCCGGAGGCCGGAAATCCCTTCGTTATGCAAAAGTTTCGGAGGACTCGGCTCCGGATCCGCTTCCCGGGATCCGGTTTCCGGGTTTTCCAGAAGACCAGGCTCCGGATCCGCTTCCCGGGATCCAGTTTCCGGGTTTTCCGGAAGACCGGGATCCGGAGGCCGGAAATCCCTTCGTTATGCAAAAGTTTCGGAGGACTCGGCTCCGGATCCGCTTCCCGGGATCCGGTTTCCGGGTTTTCCAGAAGACCAGGCTCCGGATCCGCTTCCCGGGATCCAGTTTCCGGGTTTTCCGGAAGACCGGGAGCCGGAGGCCGGAAATCCCTTCGTTATGCAAAAGTTTCGGAGGACTCGGCTCCGGATCCGCTTCCCGGGATCCGGTTTCCGGGTTTTCCAGAAGACCAGGCTCCGGATCCGCTTCCCTTCCCGGGATCCAGTTTCCGGGTTTTCCGGAAGACCGGGAGCCGGAGGCCGGAAATCCCTTCGTTATGCAAAAGTTTCGGAGGACTCGGCTCCGGATCCGCTTCCCGGGATCCGGTTTCCGGGTTTTCCAGAAGACCAGGCTCCGGATCCGCTTCCCGGGATCCAGTTTCCGGGTTTTCCGGAAGACCGGGAGCCGGAGGCCGGAAATCCCTTCGTTATGCAAAAGTTTCGGAGGACTCGGCTCCGGATCCGCTTCCCGGGATCCGGTTTCCGGGTTTTCCAGAAGACCAGGCTCCGGATCCGCTTCCCGGGATCCAGTTTCCGGGTTTTCCGGAAGACCGGGATCCGGAGGCCGGAAATCCCTTCGTTATGCAAAAGTTTCGGAGGACTCGGCTCCGGATCCGCTTCCCGGGATCCGGTTTCCGGGTTTTCCAGAAGACCAGGCTCCGGATCCGCTTCCCGGGATCCAGTTTCCGGGTTTTCCGGAAGACCGGGATCCGGAGGCCGGAAATCCCTTCGTTATGCAAAAGTTTCGGAGGACTCGGCTCCGGATCCGCTTCCCGGGATCCGGTTTCCGGGTTTTCCAGAAGACCAGGCTCCGGATCCGCTTCCCGGGATCCAGTTTCCGGGTTTTCCGGAAGACCGGGAGCCGGAGGCCGGAAATCCCTTCGTTATGCAAAAGTTTCGGAGGACTCGGCTCCGGATCCGCTTCCCGGGATCCGGTTTCCGGGTTTTCCAGAAGACCAGGCTCCGGATCCGCTTCCCGGGATCCAGTTTCCGGGTTTTCCGGAAGACCGGGAGCCGGAGGCCGGAAATCCCTTCGTTATGCAAAAGTTTCGGAGGACTCGGCTCCGGATCCGCTTCCCGGGATCCGGTTTCCGGGTTTTCCAGAAGACCAGGCTCCGGATCCGCTTCCCGGGATCCAGTTTCCGGGTTTTCCGGAAGACCGGGAGCCGGAGGCCGGAAATCCCTTCGTTATGCAAAAGTTTCGGAGGACTCGGCTCCGGATCCGCTTCCCGGGATCCGGTTTCCGGGTTTTCCAGAAGACCAGGCTCCGGATCCGCTTCCCGGGATCCAGTTTCCGGGTTTTCCGGAAGACCGGGAGCCGGAGGCCGGAAATCCCTTCGTTATGCAAAAGTTTCGGAGGACTCGGCTCCGGATCCGCTTCCCGGGATCCGGTTTCCGGGTTTTCCAGAAGACCAGGCTCCGGATCCGCTTCCCGGGATCCAGTTTCCGGGTTTTCCGGAAGACCGGGAGCCGGAGGCCGGAAATCCCTTCGTTATGCAAAAGTTTCGGAGGACTCGGCTCCGGATCCGCTTCCCGGGATCCGGTTTCCGGGTTTTCCAGAAGACCAGGCTCCGGATCCGCTTCCCGGGATCCAGTTTCCGGGTTTTCCGGAAGACCGGGAGCCGGAGGCCGGAAATCCCTTCGTTATGCAAAAGTTTCGGAGGACTCGGCTCCGGATCCGCTTCCCGGGATCCGGTTTCCGGGTTTTCCAGAAGACCAGGCTCCGGATCCGCTTCCCGGGATCCAGTTTCCGGGTTTTCCGGAAGACCGGGAGCCGGAGGCCGGAAATCCCTTCGTTATGCAAAAGTTTCGGAGGACTCGGCTCCGGATCCGCTTCCCGGGATCCGGTTTCCGGGTTTTCCAGAAGACCGGGATCCGGCTCCGGATCCGCTTCCCGGGATCCAGTTTCCGGGTTTTCCGGAAGACCGGGATCCGGAGGCCGGAAATCCCTTCGTTATGCAAAAGTTTCGGAGGACTCGGCTCCGGATCCGCTTCCCGGGATCCGGTTTCCGGGTTTTCCAGAAGACCAGGCTCCGGATCCGCTTCCCGGGATCCAGTTTCCGGGTTTTCCGGAAGACCGGGATCCGGAGGCCGGAAATCCCTTCGTTATGCAAAAGTTTCGGAGGACTCGGCTCCGGATCCGCTTCCCGGGATCCGGTTTCCGGGTTTTCCAGAAGACCAGGCTCCGGATCCGCTTCCCGGGATCCAGTTTCCGGGTTTTCCGGAAGACCGGGATCCAGTTTCCGGAGGCCGGAAATCCCTTCGTTATGCAAAAGTTTCGGAGGACTCGGCTCCGGATCCGCTTCCCGGGATCCGGTTTCCGGGTTTTCCAGAAGACCAGGCTCCGGATCCGCTTCCCGGGATCCAGTTTCCGGGTTTTCCGGAAGACCGGGAGCCGGAGGCCGGAAATCCCTTCGTTATGCAAAAGTTTCGGAGGACTCGGCTCCGGATCCGCTTCCCGGGATCCGGTTTCCGGGTTTTCCAGAAGACCAGGCTCCGGATCCGCTTCCCGGGATCCAGTTTCCGGGTTTTCCGGAAGACCGGGAGCCGGAGGCCGGAAATCCCTTCGTTATGCAAAAGTTTCGGAGGACTCGGCTCCGGATCCGCTTCCCGGGATCCGGTTTCCGGGTTTTCCAGAAGACCAGGCTCCGGATCCGCTTCCCGGGATCCAGTTTCCGGGTTTTCCGGAAGACCGGGAGCCGGAGGCCGGAAATCCCTTCGTTATGCAAAAGTTTCGGAGGACTCGGCTCCGGATCCGCTTCCCGGGATCCGGTTTCCGGGTTTTCCAGAAAACCAGGACTCGGCTCCGGATCCGCTTCCCGGGATCCGGTTTCCGGGTTTTCCAGAAGACCAGGCTCCGGATCCGCTTCCCGGGATCCAGTTTCCGGGTTTTCCGGAAGACCGGGATCCGGAGGCCGGAAATCCCTTCGTTATGCAAAAGTTTCGGAGGACTCGGCTCCGGATCCGCTTCCCGGGATCCGGTTTCCGGGTTTTCCAGAAGACCAGGCTCCGGATCCGCTTCCCGGGATCCAGTTTCCGGGTTTTCCGGAAGACCGGGAGCCGGAGGCCGGAAATCCCTTCGTTATGCAAAAGTTTCGGAGGACTCGGCTCCGGATCCGCTTCCCGGGATCCGGTTTCCGGGTTTTCCAGAAGACCAGGCTCCGGATCCGCTTCCCCGGGATCCAGTTTCCGGGTTTTCCGGAAGACCGGGATCCGGAGGCCGGAAATCCCTTCGTTATGCAAAAGTTTCGGAGGACTCGGCTCCGGATCCGCTTCCCGGGATCCGGTTTCCGGGTTTTCCAGAAGACCAGGCTCCGGATCCGCTTCCCGGGATCCAGTTTCCGGGTTTTCCGGAAGACCGGGAGCCGGAGGCCGGAAATCCCTTCGTTATGCAAAAGTTTCGGAGGACTCGGCTCCGGATCCGCTTCCCGGGATCCGGTTTCCGGGTTTTCCAGAAGACCAGGCTCCGGATCCGCTTCCCGGGATCCAGTTTCCGGGTTTTCCGGAAGACCGGGAGCCGGAGGCCGGAAATCCCTTCGTTATGCAAAAGTTTCGGAGGACTCGGCTCCGGATCCGCTTCCCGGGATCCGGTTTCCGGGTTTTCCAGAAGACCAGGCTCCGGATCCGCTTCCCGGGATCCAGTTTCCGGGTTTTCCGGAAGACCGGGAGCCGGAGGCCGGAAATCCCTTCGTTATGCAAAAGTTTCGGAGGACTCGGCTCCGGATCCGCTTCCCGGGATCCGGTTTCCGGGTTTTCCAGAAGACCAGGCTCCGGATCCGCTTCCCGGGATCCATCCGGTTTCCGGGTTTTCCGGAAGACCGGGATCCGGAGGCCGGAAATCCCTTCGTTATGCAAAAGTTTCGGAGGACTCGGCTCCGGATCCGCTTCCCGGGATCCGGTTTCCGGGTTTTCCAGAAGACCAGGCTCCGGATCCGCTTCCCGGGATCCAGTTTCCGGGTTTTCCGGAAGACCGGGAGCCGGAGGCCGGAAATCCCTTCGTTATGCAAAAGTTTCGGAGGACTCGGCTCCGGATCCGCTTCCCGGGATCCGGTTTCCGGGTTTTCCAGAAGACCAGGCTCCGGATCCGCTTCCCGGGATCCAGTTTCCGGGTTTTCCGGAAGACCGGGAGCCGGAGGCCGGAAATCCCTTCGTTATGCAAAAGTTTCGGAGGACTCGGCTCCGGATCCGCTTCCCGGGATCCGGTTTCCGGGTTTTCCAGAAGACCAGGCTCCGGATCCGCTTCCCGGGATCCAGTTTCCGGGTTTTCCGGAAGACCGGGAGCCGGAGGCCGGAAATCCCTTCATTATGCAAAAGTTTCGGAGGACTCGGCTCCGGATCCGCTTCCCGGGATCCGGTTTCCGGGTTTTCCAGAAGACCAGGCTCCGGATCCGCTTCCCGGGATCCAGTTTCCGGGTTTTCCGGAAGACCGGGATCCGGAGGCCGGAAATCCCTTCGTTATGCAAAAGTTTCGGAGGACTCGGCTCCGGATCCGCTTCCCGGGATCCGGTTTCCGGGTTTTCCAGAAGACCAGGCTCCGGATCCGCTTCCCGGGATCCAGTTTCCGGGTTTTCCGGAAGACCGGGATCCGGAGGCCGGAAATCCCTTCGTTATGCAAAAGTTTCGGAGGACTCGGCTCCGGATCCGCTTCCCGGGATCCGGTTTCCGGGTTTTCCAGAAGACCAGGCTCCGGATCCGCTTCCCGGGATCCAGTTTCCGGGTTTTCCGGAAGACCGGGAGCCGGAGGCCGGAAATCCCTTCGTTATGCAAAAGTTTCGGAGGACTCGGCTCCGGATCCGCTTCCCGGGATCCGGTTTCCGGGTTTTCCAGAAGACCAGGCTCCGGATCCGCTTCCCCAGGGGGAGCCGGAGGCCGGAAATCCAGTCCGGATCCGCTCCGGGTTTTCCCGGGATCCAGTTTCCGGAAGACCGGGAGCCGGAGGCCGGAAATCCCTTCGTTATGCAAAAGTTTCGGAGGACTCGGCTCCGGATCCGCTTCCCGGGATCCGGTTTCCGGGTTTTCCAGAAGACCAGGCTCCGGATCCGCTTCCCGGGATCCAGTTTCCGGGTTTTCCGGAAGACCGGGAGCCGGAGGCCGGAAATCCCTTCGTTATGCAAAAGTTTCGGAGGACTCGGCTCCGGATCCGCTTCCCGGGATCCGGTTTTCCGGGTTTTCCAGAAGACCAGGCTCCGGATCCGCTTCCCGGGATCCAGTTTCCGGGTTTTCCGGAAGACCGGGATCCGGAGGCCGGAAATCCCTTCGTTATGCAAAAGTTTCGGAGGACTCGGCTCCGGATCCGCTTCCCGGGATCCGGTTTCCGGGTTTTCCAGAAGACCAGGCTCCGGATCCGCTTCCCGGGATCCAGTTTCCGGGTTTTCCGGAAGACCGGGATCCGGAGGCCGGAAATCCCTTCGTTATGCAAAAGTTTCGGAGGACTCGGCTCCGGATCCGCTTCCCGGGATCCGGTTTCCGGGTTTTCCAGAAGACCAGGCTCCGGATCCGCTTCCCGGGATCCAGTTTCCGGGTTTTCCGGAAGACCGGGAGCCGGAGGCCGGAAATCCCTTCGTTATGCAAAAGTTTCGGAGGACTCGGCTCCGGATCCGCTTCCCGGGATCCGGTTTCCGGGTTTTCCAGAAGACCAGGCTCCGGATCCGCTTCCCGGGATCCAGTTTCCGGGTTTTCCGGAAGACCGGGAGCCGGAGGCCGGAAATCCCTTCGTTATGCAAAAGTTTCGGAGGACTCGGCTCCGGATCCGCTTCCCGGGATCCGGTTTCCGGGTTTTCCAGAAGACCAGGCTCCGGATCCGCTTCCCGGGATCCAGTTTCCGGGTTTTCCGGAAGACCGGGATCCGGAGGCCGGAAATCCCTTCGTTATGCAAAAGTTTCGGAGGACTCGGCTCCGGATCCGCTTCCCGGGATCCGGTTTCCGGGTTTTCCAGAAGACCAGGCTCCGGATCCGCTTCCCGGGATCCAGTTTCCGGGTTTTCCGGAAGACCGGGAGCCGGAGGCCGGAAATCCCTTCGTTATGCAAAAGTTTCGGAGGACTCGGCTCCGGATCCGCTTCCCGGGATCCGGTTTCCGGGTTTTCCAGAAGACCAGGCTCCGGATCCGCTTCCCGGGATCCAGTTTCCGGGTTTTCCGGAAGACCGGGATCCGGAGGCCGGAAATCCCTTCGTTATGCAAAAGTTTCGGAGGACTCGGCTCCGGATCCGCTTCCCGGGATCCGGTTTCCGGGTTTTCCAGAAGACCAGGCTCCGGATCCGCTTCCCGGGATCCAGTTTCCGGGTTTTCCGGAAGACCGGGATCCGGAGGCCGGAAATCCCTTCGTTATGCAAAAGTTTCGGAGGACTCGGCTCCGGATCCGCTTCCCGGGATCCGGTTTCCGGGTTTTCCAGAAGACCAGGCTCCGGATCCGCTTCCCGGGATCCAGTTTCCGGGTTTTCCGGAAGACCGGGAGCCGGAGGCCGGAAATCCCTTCGTTATGCAAAAGTTTCGGAGGACTCGGCTCCGGATCCGCTTCCCGGGATCCGGTTTCCGGGTTTTCCAGAAGACCAGGCTCCGGATCCGCTTCCCGGGATCCAGTTTCCGGGTTTTCCGGAAGACCGGGATCCGGAGGCCGGAAATCCCTTCATTATGCAAAAGTTTCGGAGGACTCGGCTCCGGATCCGCTTCCCGGGATCCGGTTTCCGGGTTTTCCAGAAGACCAGGCTCCGGATCCGCTTCCCGGGATCCAGTTTCCGGGTTTTCCGGAAGACCGGGAGCCGGAGGCCGGAAATCCCTTCGTTATGCAAAAGTTTCGGAGGACTCGGCTCCGGATCCGCTTCCCGGGATCCGGTTTCCGGGTTTTCCAGAAGACCAGGCTCCGGATCCGCTTCCCGGGATCCAGTTTCCGGGTTTTCCGGAAGACCGGGAGCCGGAGGCCGGAAATCCCTTCGTTATGCAAAAGTTTCGGAGGACTCGGCTCCGGATCCGCTTCCCGGGATCCGGTTTCCGGGTTTTCCAGAAGACCAGGCTCCGGATCCGCTTCCGGGATCCAGTTTCCGGGTTTTCCGGAAGACCGGGATCCGGAGGCCGGAAATCCCTTCGTTATGCAAAAGTTTCGGAGGACTCGGCTCCGGATCCGCTTCCCGGGATCCGGTTTCCGGGTTTTCCAGAAGACCAGGCTCCGGATCCGCTTCCCGGGATCCAGTTTCCGGGTTTTCCGGAAGACCGGGAGCCGGAGGCCGGAAATCCCTTCGTTATGCAAAAGTTTCGGAGGACTCGGCTCCGGATCCGCTTCCCGGGATCCGGTTTCCGGGTTTTCCAGAAGACCAGGCTCCGGATCCGCTTCCGGGATCCAGTTTCCGGGTTTTCCGGAAGACCGGGATCCGGAGGCCGGAAATCCCTTCGTTATGCAAAAGTTTCGGAGGACTCGGCTCCGGATCCGCTTCCCGGGATCCAGTTTCCGGGTTTTCCGGAAGACCGGGATCCGGAGGCCGGAAATCCCTTCGTTATGCAAAAGTTTCGGAGGACTCGGCTCCGGATCCGCTTCCCGGGATCCGGTTTCCGGGTTTTCCAGAAGACCAGGCTCCGGATCCGCTTCCCGGGATCCAGTTTCCGGGTTTTCCGGAAGACCGGGAGCCGGAGGCCGGAAATCCCTTCATTATGCAAAAGTTTCGGAGGACTCGGCTCCGGATCCGCTTCCCGGGATCCGGTTTCCGGGTTTTCCAGAAGACCAGGCTCCGGATCCGCTTCCCGGGATCCAGTTTCCGGGTTTTCCGGAAGACCGGGATCCGGAGGCCGGAAATCCCTTCGTTATGCAAAAGTTTCGGAGGACTCGGCTCCGGATCCGCTTCCCGGGATCCGGTTTCCGGGTTTTCCAGAAGACCAGGCTCCGGATCCGCTTCCCGGGATCCAGTTTCCGGGTTTTCCGGAAGACCGGGATCCGGAGGCCGGAAATCCCTTCGTTATGCAAAAGTTTCGGAGGACTCGGCTCCGGATCCGCTTCCCGGGATCCGGTTTCCGGGTTTTCCAGAAGACCAGGCTCCGGATCCGCTTCCCGGGATCCAGTTTCCGGGTTTTCCGGAAGACCGGGATCCG
>NW_028324426.1:608217-632258 GCF_052110815.1 Crocodylus siamensis | reverse complement strand
ATCCGGGGAAGCGGATCCGGAGCCTGGTCTTCTGGAAAACCCGGAAACCGGATCCCGGGAAGCGGATCCGGAGCCGAGGCCTCCGAAACTTTTGCATAACGAAGGGATTGCCGGCCTCCGGATCCCGGTCTTCCGGAAAACCCGGAAACTGGATCCCGGGAAGCGGATCCGGAGCCTGGTCTTCTGGAAAACCCGGAAACCGGATCCCGGGAAGCGGATCCGGAGCCGAGTCCTCCGAAACTTTTGCATAACGAAGGGATTGCCGGCCTCCGGATCCCGGTCTTCCGGAAAACCCGGAAACTGGATCCCGGGAAGCGGATCCGGAGCCTGGTCTTCTGGAAAACCCGGAAACCGGATCCCGGGAAGCGGATCCGGAGCCGAGTCCTCCGAAACTTTTGCATAACGAAGGGATTGCCGGCCTCCGGATCCCGGTCTTCCGGAAAACCCGGAAACTGGATCCCGGGAAGCGGATCCGGAGCCTGGTCTTCTGGAAAACCCGGAAACCGGATCCCGGGAAGCGGATCCGGAGCCGAGTCCTCCGAAACTTTTGCATAATGAAGGGATTGCCGGCCTCCGGATCCCTCTGGTCTTCCGGAAAACCCGGAAACTGGATCCCGGGAAGCGGATCCGGAGCCTGGTCTTCTGGAAAACCCGGAAACCGGATCCCGGGAAGCGGATCCGGAGCCGAGTCCTCCGAAACTTTTGCATAACGAAGGGATTGCCGGCCTCCGGATCCCGGTCTTCCGGAAAACCCGGAAACTGGATCCCGGGAAGCGGATCCGGAGCCTGGTCTTCTGGAAAACCCGGAAACCGGATCCCGGGAAGCGGATCCGGAGCCGAGTCCTCCGAAACTTTTGCATAACGAAGGGATTGCCGGCCTCCGGATCCCGGTCTTCCGGAAAACCCGGAAACTGGATCCCGGGAAGCGGATCCGGAGCCTGGTCTTCTGGAAAACCCGGAAACCGGATCCCGGGAAGCGGATCCGGAGCCGAGGCCTCCGAAACTTTTGCATAACGAAGGGATTGCCGGCCTCCGGATCCCGGTCTTCCGGAAAACCCGGAAACTGGATCCCGGGAAGCGGATCCGGAGCCTGGTCTTCTGGAAAACCCGGAAACCGGATCCCGGGAAGCGGATCCGGAGCCGAGTCCTCCGAAACTTTTGCATAAGGAAGGGATTGCCGGCCTCCGGATCCCGGTCTTCCGGAAAACCCGGAAACTGGATCCCGGGAAGCGGATCCGGAGCCTGGTCTTCTGGAAAACCCGGAAACCGGATCCCGGGAAGCGGATCCGGAGCCGAGGCCTCCGAAACTTTTGCATAATGAAGGGATTGCCGGCCTCCGGATCCCGGTCTTCCGGAAAACCCGGAAACTGGATCCCGGGAAGCGGATCCGGAGCCTGGTCTTCTGGAAAACCCGGAAACCGGATCCCGGGAAGCGGATCCGGAGCCGAGGCCTCTGAAACTTTTGCATAACGAAGGGATTTCCGGCCTCCGGATCCCGGTCTTCCGGAAAACCCGGAAACTGGATCCCGGGAAGCGGATCCGGAGCCTGGTCTTCTGGAAAACCCGGAAACCGGATCCCGGGAAGCGGATCCGGAGCCGAGTCCTCCGAAACTTTTGCATAACGAAGGGATTGCCGGCCTCCGGATCCCGGTCTTCCGGAAAACCCGGAAACTGGATCCCGGGAAGCGGATCCGGAGCCTGGTCTTCTGGAAAACCCGGAAACCGGATCCCGGGAAGCGGATCCGGAGCCGAGGCCTCCGAAACTTTTGCATAACGAAGGGATTTCCGGCCTCCGGATCCCGGTCTTCCGGAAAACCCGGAAACTGGATCCCGGGAAGCGGATCCGGAGCCTGGTCTTCTGGAAAACCCGGAAACCGGATCCCGGGAAGCGGATCCGGAGCCGAGTCCTCCGAAACTTTTGCATAACGAAGGGATTGCCGGCCTCCGGATCCCGGTCTCCCCGGAAAACCCGGAAACTGGATCCCGGGAAGCGGATCCGGAGCCTGGTCTTCTGGAAAACCCGGAAACCGGATCCCGGGAAGCGGATCCGGAGCCGAGTCCTCCAAAACTTTTGCATAACGAAGGGATTGCCGGCCTCCGGATCCCGGTCTTCCGGAAAACCCGGAAGCTGGATCCCGGGAAGCGGATCCGGAGCCTGGTCTTCTGGAAAACCCGGAAACCGGATCCCGGGAAGCGGATCCGGAGCCGAGTCCTTCGAAACTTTTGCATAATGAAGGGATTGCCGGCCTCCGGATCCCGGTCTTCCGGAAAACCCAGAAACTGGATCCCGGGAAGCGGATCCGGAGCCTGGTCTTATGGAAAACCCGGAAACCGGATCCCGGGAAGCGGATCCGGAGCCGAGTCCCCCGAAACTTTTGCATAACGAAGGGATTGCCGGCCTCCGGATCCCGGTCTTCTGGAAAACCCTGAAACTGGAAACTGGATCCCGGGAAGCGGATCCGGAGCCGAGGTCTTCCGAAACTTTTGCATAATGAATGGATTGCCGGCCTCCGGATCCTGGTCCCGGAAAACCCGGAAACTGGATCCCGGGAAGCGGATCCGGAGCCTGGTCTTCGGAAAACCCGGAAACCGTATCCCGGGAAGCGGATCCGGAGCCCCAGGAAGCAGATCCGGTCTACTGGAAAACCCGGAAACTGGATCCCGGGAAGCGGAACCGAGTCCTCCGAAACTTTTGCATATCGAAGGGATTGCCGGCCTCCGGATCCCGGTCTTCCGGAAAACCCGGAAACTGGATCCCGGGAAGCGGATCCGGAGCCTGGTCTTCTGGAAAACCCGGAAACCGGATCCCGGGAAGCGGATCCGGAGCCGAGTCCTCCGAAACTTTTGCATAACGAAGGGATTGCCGGCCTCCGGATCCCGGTCTTCCAGAAAACCCTGGATCCCGGGAAGCGGATCCGGAGCCTGGTCTTCTGGAAAACCCGGAAACCGGATCCCGGGAAGCGGATCCGGAGCCGAGTCCTCCGAAACTTTTGCATAAGGAAGGGATTGCCGGCCTCCGGATCCCGGTCTTCCGGAAAACCCGGAAACTGGATCCCGGGAAGCGGATCCGGAGCCTGGTCTTCTGGAAAACCCGGAAACCGGATCCCGGGAAGCGGATCCGGAGCCGAGGCCTCCGAAACTTTTCCATAACGAAGGGATTGCCGGCCTCCGGATCCCGGTCTTCCGGAAAACCCGGAAACTGGATCCCGGGAAGCGGATCCGGAGCCTGGTCTTCTGCAAAACCCGGAAACCGGATCCCGGGAAGCGGATCCGGAGCCGAGTCCTCCGAAACTTTTGCATAACGAAGGGATTGCCGGCCTCCGGATCCCGGTCTTCCGGAAAACCCGGAAACTGGATCCCGGGAAGCGGATCCGGAGCCTGGTCTTCTGGAAAACCCGGAAACCGGATCCCGGGAAGCGGATCCGGAGCCGAGGCCTCCGAAACTTTTGCATAACGAAGGGATTGCCGGCCTCCGGATCCCGGTCTTCCGGAAAACCCGGAAACTGGATCCCGGGAAGCGGATCCGGAGCCTGGTCTTCTGGAAAACCCGGAAACCGGATCCCGGGAAGCGGATCCGGAGCCGAGGCCTCCGAAACTTTTGCATAATGAAGGGATTGCCGGCCTCCGGATCCCGGTCTTCCGGAAAACCCGGAAACTGGATCCCGGGAAGCGGATCCGGAGCCTGGTCTTCTGGAAAACCCGGAAACCGGATCCCGGGAAGCGGATCCGGAGCCGAGTCCTCCGAAACTTTTGCATAACGAAGGGATTGCCGGCCTCCGGATCCCGGTCTTCCGGAAAACCCGGAAACTGGATCCCGGGAAGCGGATCCGGAGCCTGGTCTTCTGGAAAACCCGGAAACCGGATCCCGGGAAGCGGATCCGGAGCCGAGTCCTCCGAAACTTTTGCATAACGAAGGGATTGCCGGCCTCCGGATCCCGGTCTTCCGGAAAACCCGGAAACTGGATCCCGGGAAGCGGATCCGGAGCCTGGTCTTCTGGAAAACCCGGAAACCGGATCCCGGGAAGCGGATCCGGAGCCGAGTCCTCCGAAACTTTTGCATAACGAAGGGATTGCCACCTCCGGATCCCGGTCTTCCGGAAAACCCGGAAACTGGATCCCGGGAAGCGGATCCGGAGCCTGGTCTTCTGGAAAACCCGGAAACCGGATCCCGGGAAGCGGATCCGGAGCCGAGGCCTCCGAAACTTTTGCATAACGAAGGGATTTCCGGCCTCCGGATCCCGGTCTTCCGGAAAACCCGGAAACTGGATCCCGGGAAGCGGATCCGGAGCCTGGTCTTCTGGAAAACCCGGAAACCGGATCCCGGGAAGCGGATCCGGAGCCGAGTCCTCCGAAACTTTTGCATAACGAAGCGATTGCCGGCCTCCGGATCCCGGTCTTCCGGAAAACCCGGAAACTGGATCCCGGGAAGCAGATCCGGAGCCTGGTCTTCTGGAAAACCCGGAAACCGGATCCCGGGAAGCGGATCCGGAGCCGAGTCCTCCGAAACTTTTGCATAACGAAGGGATTGCCGGCCTCCGGATCCCGGTCTTCCGGAAAACCCGGAAACTGGATCCCGGGAAGCGGATCCGGAGCCTGGTCCTCTGGAAAACCCGGAAACCGGATCCCGGGAAGCGGATCCGGAGCCGAGGCCTCCGAAACTTTTGCATAACGAAGGGATTGCCGGCCTCCGGATCCCGGTCTTCCGGAAAACCCGGAAACTGGATCCCGGGAAGCGGATCCGGAGCCTGGTCTTCTGGAAAACCCGGAAACCGGATCCCGGGAAGCGGATCCGGAGCCGAGGCCTCCGAAACTTTTGCATAACGAAGGGATTGCCGGCCTCCGGATCCCGGTCTTCCGGAAAACCCGGAAACTGGATCCCGGGAAGCGGATCCGGAGCCTGGTCTTCTGGAAAACCCGGAAACCGGATCCCGGGAAGCGGATCCGGAGCCGAGTCCTCCGAAACTTTTGCATAATGAAGGGATTGCCGGCCTCCGGATCCCGGTCTTCCGGAAAACCCGGAAACTGGATCCCGGGAAGCGGATCCGGAGCCTGGTCTTCTGGAAAACCCGGAAACCGGATCCCGGGAAGCGGATCCGGAGCCGAGGCCTCCGAAACTTTTGCATAACGAAGGGATTGCCGGCCTCCGGATCCCGGTCTTCCGGAAAACCCGGAAACTGGATCCCGGGAAGCGGATCCGGAGCCTGGTCTTCTGGAAAACCCGGAAACCGGATCCCGGGAAGCGGATCCGGAGCCAAGTCCTCCGAAACTTTTGCATAACGAAGGGATTGCCGGCCTCCGGATCCCGGTCTTCCGGAAAACCCGGAAACTGGATCCCGGGAAGCGGATCCGGAGCCTGGTCTTCTGGAAAACCCGGAAACCGGATCCCGGGAAGCGGATCCGGAGCCGAGTCCTCCAAAACTTTTGCATAACGAAGGGATTGCCGGCCTCCGGATCCCGGTCTTCCGGAAAACCCGGAAACTGGATCCCGGGAAGCGGATCCGGAGCCTGGTCTTCTGGAAAACCCGGAAACCGGATCCCGGGAAGCGGATCCGGAGCCGAGTCCTCCGAAACTTTTGCATAATGAAGGGATTGCCGGCCTCCGGATCCCGGTCTTCCGGAAAACCCAGAAACTGGATCCCGGGAAGCGGATCCGGAGCCTGGTCTTCTGGAAAACCCGGAAACCGGATCCCGGGAAGCGGATCCGGAGCCGAGTCCTCCGAAACTTTTGCATAACGAAGGGATTGCCGGCCTCCGGATCCCGGTCTTCCGGAAAACCCGGAAACTGGATCCCGGGAAGCGGATCCGGAGCCTGGTCTTCTGGAAAACCCGGAAACCGGATCCCGGGAAGCGGATCCGGAGCCGAGTCCTCCGAAACTTTTGCATAACGAAGGGATTGCCGGCCTCCGGATCCCGGTCTTCCGGAAAACCCGGAAACTGGATCCCGGGAAGCGGATCCGGAGCCTGGTCTTCTGGAAAACCCGGAAACCGGATCCCGGGAAGCGGATCCGGAGCCGAGGCCTCCGAAACTTTTGCATAACGAAGGGATTGCCGGCCTCCGGATCCCGGTCTTCCGGAAAACCCGGAAACTGGATCCCGGGAAGCGGATCCGGAGCCTGGTCTTCTGGAAAACCCGGAAACCGGATCCCGGGAAGCGGATCCGGAGCCGAGTCCTCCGAAACTTTTGCATAACGAAGGGATTGCCGGCCTCCGGATCCCGGTCTTCCGGAAAACCCGGAAACTGGATCCCGGGAAGCGGATCCGGAGCCTGGTCTTCTGGAAAACCCGGAAACCGGATCCCGGGAAGCGGATCCGGAGCCGAGGCCTCCGAAACTTTTGCATAACGAAGGGATTTCCGGCCTCCGGATCCCGGTCTTCCGGAAAACCCGGAAACTGGATCCCGGGAAGCGGATCCGGAGCCTGGTCTTCTGGAAAACCCGGAAACCGGATCCCGGGAAGCGGATCCGGAGCCGAGTCCTCCGAAACTTTTGCATAACGAAGGGATTGCCGGCCTCCGGATCCCGGTCTTCCGGAAAACCCGGAAACTGGATCCCGGGAAGCGGATCCGGAGCCTGGTCTTCTGGAAAACCCGGAAACCGGATCCCGGGCAGCAGATCCGGAGCCGAGTCCTCCAAAACTTTTGCATAACGAAGGGATTGCCGGACTCCGGATCCCGGTCTTCCGGAAAACCCGGAAGCTGGATCCCGGGAAGCGGATCCGGAGCCTGGTCTTCTGGAAAACCCGGAAACCGGATCCCGGGAAGCGGATCCGGAGCCGAGTCCTTCGAAACTTTTGCATAATGAAGGGATTGCCGGCCTCCGGATCGCGGTCTTCCGGAAAACCCAGAAACTGGATCCCGGGAAGCGGATCCGGAGCCTGGTCTTATGGAAAACCCAGAAACCGGATCCCGGGAAGCGGATCCGGAGCCGAGTCCCCCGAAACTTTTGCATAACGAATAGATTGCCGGCCTCCGGATCCCGGTCTTCTGGAAAACCCTGAAACTGGATCCCGGGAAGCGGATCCGGAGCCTGGTTTTCTGGAAAACCCGGAAACCGGATCCCGGGAAGCGGATCCGGAGCCGAGGCCTCCGAAACTTTTGCATAATGAATGGATTGCCGGCCTCCGGATCCTGGTCTTCCGGAAAACCCGGAAACTGGATCCCGGGAAGCGGATCCGGAGCCTGGTCTTCTGGAAAACCCGGAAACCGGATCCCGGGAAGCGGATCCGGAGCCGAGTCCTCCGAAACTTTTGCATAATGAAGGGATTGCCGGCCTCCGGATCCCGGTCTCCGTAAAACCCGTTAACTGGATCCCAGGAAGCAGATCCGGAGCCTGGTCTACTGGAAAACCCGGATACTGGATCCCGGGAAGCGGATCCGGAGCCGAGTCCTCCGAAACTTTTGCATATCGAAGGGATTGCCGGCCTCCGGATCCCGGTCTTCCGGAAAACCCGGAAACTGGATCCCGGGAAGCGGATCCGGAGCCTGGTCTTCTGGAAAACCCGGAAACCGGATCCCGGGAAGCGGAACCGGAGCCGAGGCCTCTGAAACTTTTGCATAACGAAGGGATTGCCGGCCTCCGGATCCCGGTCTTCCGGAAAACCCGGAAACTGGATCCCGGGAAGCGGATCCGGAGCCTGGTCTTCTGGAAAACCCGGAAACCGGATCCCGGGAAGCGGATCCGGAGCCGAGGCCTCCGAAACTTTTGCATAACGAAGGGATTGCCGGCCTCCGGATCCCGGTCTTCCAGAAAACCCTGGAAACTGGATCCCGGGAAGCGGATCCGGAGCCTGGTCTTCTGGAAAACCCGGAAACCGGATCCCGGGAAGCGGATCCGGAGCCGAGTCCTCCGAAACTTTTGCATAACGAAGGGATTGCCGGCCTCCGGATCCCGGTCTTCCGGAAAACCCGGAAACTGGATCCCGGGAAGCGGATCCGGAGCCTGGTCTTCCGGAAAACCCGGAAACCGGATCCCGGGAAGCGGATCCGGAGCCTGGTCTTCTGGAAAACCCGGAAACCGGATCCCGGGAAGCGGATCCGGAGCCGAGGCCTCCGAAACTTTTGCATAACGAAGGGATTGCCGGCCTCCGGATCCCGGTCTTCCGGAAAACCCGGAAACTGGATCCCGGGAAGCGGATCCGGAGCCTGGTCTTCTGGAAAACCCGGAAACCGGATCCCGGGAAGCGGATCCGGAGCCGAGTCCTCCGAAACTTTTGCATAACGAAGGGATTGCCGGCCTCCGGATCCCGGTCTTCCGGAAAACCCGGAAACTGGATCCCGGGAAGCGGATCCGGAGCCTGGTCTTCTGGAAAACCCGGAAACCGGATCCCGGGAAGCGGATCCGGAGCCGAGTCCTCGGATCCCGGGAAGCGGATCCGGAGCCGAGTCCTCCGAAACTTTTGCATAACGAAGGGATTGCCGGCCTCCGGATCCCGGTCTTCCGGAAAACCCGGAAACTGGATCCCGGGAAGCGGATCCGGAGCCTGGTCTTCTGGAAAACCCGGAAACCGGATCCCGGGAAGCGGATCCGGAGCCGAGGCCTCCGAAACTTTTGCATAACGAAGGGATTGCCGGCCTCCGGATCCCGGTCTTCCGGAAAACCCGGAAACTGGATCCCGGGAAGCGGATCCGGAGCCTGGTCTTCTGGAAAACCCGGAAACCGGATCCCGGGAAGCGGATCCGGAGCCGAGTCCTCCGAAACTTTTGCATAATGAAGGGATTGCCGGCCTCCGGATCCCGGTCTTCCGGAAAACCCGGAAACTGGATCCCGGGAAGCGGATCCGGAGCCTGGTCTTCTGGAAAACCCGGAAACCGGATCCCGGGAAGCGGATCCGGAGCCGAGTCCTCCGAAACTTTTGCATAACGAAGGGATTGCCGGCCTCCGGATCCCGGTCTTCCGGAAAACCCGGAAACTGGATCCCGGGAAGCGGATCCGGAGCCTGGTCTTCTGGAAAACCCGTTAGCGTTAGCAAAGCACATTAAACCGGTTTAGACTGGTCTAAACTGCTTGAAAGAGCTGCGGGAACCGGCGAAAACTGGTTTAGACCGGTTTTAAGGCATTAGCAAAGCACTTTAAACCGGTTTAGACTGGTCTAAACTGCTTGAAAGAGCTGCGGGAACCGGTTAAAACTGGTTTAGACCGGTTTTAACGCGTTAGCAAAGCACTTTAAACCGGTTTAGAATGTTATAAACGGCTAAAAAGAGCTGCGGGAACCGGCTAAAACTGGTTTAGACCGGTTTTAACGCGTTAGCAAAGCACTTTAAACCGGTTTAGAATGTTATAAACGGCTTGAAAGAGCTGCGGGAACCGGCTAAAACTGGTTTAGACCGGTTTTAACGCGTTAGCAAAGCACTTTAAACCGGTTTAGACTGGTCTAAACTGCTTGAAAGAGCTGTGGGAAACGGATAAAACTGGTTTAGACCGGTTTTAAAGCGTTAGCAAAGCACTTTAAACCGGTTTAGACTGGTCTAAACTTCTTGAAACAGCTTCGGGTACCGGCTAAAACTGGTTTAGACCGGTTTTAACGCGTTAGCAAAGCACTTTAAACCGGTTTAGACTGGTCTAAACTGCTTGAAAGAGCTGCGTGAACCGGCTAAAACTGGTTTAGACCGGTTTTAACGCGTTAGCAAAGCACTTTGAACCGGTTTAGACTTGTCTAAACTGCTTGACAGAGCTGCGGGAACCGGCTAAAACTGGTTTAGACCGGTTTTAAGGCGTTAGCAAAGCACTTTAAACCGGTTTAGACTGGTCTAAACTGCTTAAAAGAGCTGCGGGAACCGGCTAAAACTGGTTTAGACCGGTTTTAACGCGTTAGCAAAGCACTTTAAACCGGTTTAGACTGGTCTAAACTGCTTGACAGAGCTGCGGGAACCGGCTAAAACTGGTTTAGACCGGTTTTAACGCGTTAGCAAAGCACTTTAAACCGGTTTAGACTGGTCTAAACGGCTTGAAAGAGCTGCGGGAACCGGCTAAAACTGGTTTAGACCGGTTTTAAGGCGTTAGCAAAGCACTTTAAACCGGTTTAGACTGGTCTAAACTGCTTGAAAGAGCTGCGGGAACCGGCTAAAACTGGTTTAGACCGGTTTTAACGCGTTAGCAAAGCACTTTAAACCGGTTTAGACTGGTCTAAACTTGCTTGAAAGAGCTTTAAACCGGTTTAGACGGGAACCGGGAACTAAAACTGGTTTAGACCGGTTTTAACGCGTTAGCAAAGCACTTTACACCGGTTTAGACTGGTCTAAACTGCTTGAAGAGCTGCGGGAACCGGCTAAAACTGGTTTAGACCGGTTTTAAGGCGTTAGCAAAGCACTTCAAACCGGTTTAGACTGGTCTAAACTGCTTGAAAGAGCTGCGGGAACCGGCTAAAACTGGTTTAGACCGGTTTTAACGCGTTAGCAAAGCACTTTAAACCGGTTTAGACTGGTCTAAACGGCTTGAAAGAGCTGCGGGAACCGGCTAAAACTGGTTTAGACCGGTTTTAACGCGTTAGCAAAGCACTTTAAACCGGTTTAGACTGGTCTAAACTGCTTGAAAGAGCTGCGGGAACCGGCTAAAACTGGTTTAGACCGGTTTTAAGGCGTTAGCAAAGCACTTTAAACAGGCTCAGACTGGTTCTAAACGGCTTGAAAGAGCTGCGGGAACCGGCTAAAACTGGTTTAGACCGGTTTTAAGGCGTTAGCAAAGCACTTTAAACCGGTTTAGACTGGTCTAAACGGCTTGAAAGAGCTTCGGGAACCGGCTAAAACTGGTTTAGACCGGTTTTAACGCGTTAGCAAAGCACTTTAAACCGGTTTAGACTGGTCTAAACTGCTTGAAAGAGCTGCGGGAACCGGCTAAAACTGGTTTAGACCCTTTTTAACGCGTTAGCAAAGCACTTTAAACCGGTTTAGACTGGTCTAAACGGCTTGAAAGAGCTGCGGGAACCGGCTAAAACTGGTTTAGACCGGTTTTAAGGCGTTAGCAAAGCACTTTAAACCGGTTTAGACTGTTCTAAACGGCTTGAAAGAGCTGCGGGAACCGGCTAAAACTGGTTTAGACCGGTTTTAACGCGTTAGCAAAGCACTTTAAACCGGTTTAGACTGGTCTAAACTTCTTGAAACAGCTTCGGGAACCGACTAAAACTGGTTTAGACCGGTTTTAACGCGTTAGCAAAGCACTTTAGTTTAGATTGGTCTAAACTGCTTAGAAAGAGCTGCGGGAACCGGCTAAAACTGGTTTAGACCGGTTTTAACGCGTTAGCAAAGCACTTTACACCGGTTTAGACTGGTCTAAACGGCTTGAAAGAGCTGCGGGAACCGGCTAAAACTGGTTTAGACCGGTTTTAACGCGTTAGCAAAGCACTTTAAACCGGTTTAGACTGGTCTAAACTGCTTGAAAGAGCTGCGGGAACCGGCTAAAACTGGTTTAGACCGGTTTTAACGCGTTAGCAAAGCACTTTAAACCGGTTTAGACTGGTCTAAACTGCTTGAAAGAGCTGCGGGAACCGGCTAAAACTGGTTTAGACCGGTTTTAACGCGTTAGCAAAGCACTTTAAACCGGTTTAGACTGGTCTAAACTGCTTGAAAGAGCTGCGGGAACCGGCTAAAACTGGTTTAGACCGGTTTTAACGCGTTAGCAAAGCACTTTAAACCGGTTTAGACTGGTCTAAACGGCTTGAAAGAGCTGCGGGAACCGGCTAAAACTGGTTTAGACCGGTTTTAACGCGTTAGCAAAGCACTTTAAACCGGTTTAGACTGGTCTAAACTGCTTGAAAGAGCTGCGGGAACCGGCTAAAACTGGTTTAGACCGGTTTTAAGGCGTTAGCAAAGCACTTTAAACCGGTTTAGACTGGTCTAAACTGCTTGAAAGAGCTGCGGGAACCGGCTAAAACTGGTTTAGACCGGTTTTAACGCGTTAGCAAAGCACTTTAAACCGGTTTAGACTGGTCTAAACTGGCTTGAAAGAGCTGCGGGAACCGGCTAAAACTGGTTTAGACCGGTTTTAAGGCGTTAGCAAAGCACTTTAAACCGGTTTAGACTGTTCTAAACTGCTTGAAAGAGCTGCGGGAACCGGCTAAAACTGGTTTAGACCGGTTTTAACGCGTTAGCAAAGCACTTTAAACCGGTTTAGACTGGTCTAAACGGCTTGAAAGAGCTGCGGGAACCGGCTAAAACTGGTTTAGACCGGTTTAACGCGTTAGCAAAGCACTTTAAACCGGTTTAGACTGGTCTAAACGGCTTGAAAGAGCTGCGGGAACCGGCTAAAACTGGTTTAGACCGGTTTTAAGGCGTTAGCAAAGCACTTTACACCGGTTTAGACTGGTCTAAACTGCTTGAAAGAGCTGCGGGAACCGGCTAAAACTGGTTTAGACCGGTTTTAACGCGTTAGCAAAGCACTTTAAACCGGTTTAGACTGGTCTAAACGGCTTGAAAGAGCTGCGGGAACCGGCTAAAACTGGTTTAGACCGGTTTTAACGCGTTAGCAAAGCACTTTAAACCGGTTTAGACTGGTCTAAACTGCTTGAAAGAGCTGCGGGAACCGGCTAAAACTGGTTTAGACCGGTTTTAACGCGTTAGCAAAGCACTTCAAACCGGTTTAGAATGTTATAAACGGCTAAAAAGAGCTGCGGGAACCGGCTAAAACTGGTTTAGACCGGTTTTAACGCGTTAGCAAAGCACTTTAAACCGGTTTAGACTGTTCTAAACGGCTTGAAAGAGCTGCGGGAACCGGCTAAAACTGGTTTAGACCGGTTTTAACGCGTTAGCAAAGCACTTTAAACCGGTTTAGACTGGTCTAAACTGCTTGAAAGAGCTGCGGGAACCGGCTAAAACTGGTTTAGACCGGTTTTAACGCGTTAGCAAAGCACTTTAAACCGGTTTAGACTGGTCTAAACTGCTTGAAAGAGCTGCGGGAACCGGCTAAAACTGGTTTAGACCGGTTTTAACGCGTTAGCAAAGCACTTTAAACCGGTTTAGACTGGTCTAAACTGCTTGAAAGAGCTGCGGGAACCGGCTAAAACTGGTTTAGACCCTTTTTAACGCGTTAGCAAAGCACTTTAAACCGGTTTAGACTGGTCTAAACGGCTTGAAAGAGCTGCGGGAACCGGCTAAAACTGGTTTAGACCGGTTTTAAGGCGTTAGCAAAGCACTTTAAACCGGTTTAGACTGGTCTAAACGGCTTGAAAGAGCTGCGGGAACCGGCTGAAACTGGTTTAGACCGGTTTTAACGCGTTAGCAAAGCACTTTGAACCGGTTTAGACTGGTCTAAACTGCTTGACAGAGCTGCGGGAACCGGCTAAAACTGGTTTAGACCGGTTTTAACGCGTTAGCAAAGCACTTTAAACCGGTTTAGACTGGTCTAAACTGCTTGAAAGAGCTGCGGGAACCGGCTAAAACTGGTTTAGACCCTTTTTAACGCGTTAGCAAAGCACTTTAAACCGGTTTAGACTGGTCTAAACGGCTTGAAAGAGCTGCGGGAACCGGCTAAAACTGGTTTAGACCGGTTTTAAGGCGTTAGCAAAGCACTTTTATCCGGTTTAGACTGTTCTAAACTGCTTGAAAGAGCTGCGGGAACCGGCTAAAACTGGTTTAGACCCTTTTTAACGCGTTAGCAAAGCACTTTAACCCGGTTTAGACTGGTCTAAACTGCTTGAAAGAGCTGCGGGAACCGGCTAAAACTGGTTTAGACCGGTTATAAGGCGTTAGCAAAGCACTTTAAACCGGTTTAGACTGTTCTAAACGGCTTGAAAGAGCTGCGGGAACCGGCTAAAACTGGTTTAGACCCTTTTTAACGCGTTAGCAGAGCACTCTAAACCGGTTTAGCTGGTCTAAACTGCTTGAAAGAGCTGCGGGAACCGGCTAAAACTGGTTTAGACCCTTTTTAACGCGTTAGCAAAGCACTTTAAACCGGTTTAGACTGGTCTAAACTGCTTGAAAGAGCTGCGGGAACCGGCTAAAACTGGTTTAGACCGGTTTTAAGGCGTTAGCAAAGCACTTTAAACCGGTTTAGACTGTTCTAAACGGCTTGAAAGAGCTGCGGGAACCGGCTAAAACTGGTTTAGACCGGTTCTAACGCGTTAGCAAAGCACTTTACACCGGTTTAGACTGGTCTAAACTGCTTGACAGAGCTGCGGGAACCGGCTAAAACTGGTTTAGACCGGTTTTAACGCGTTAGCAAAGCACTTTAAACCGGTTTAGACTGGTCTAAACTGCTTGAAAGAGCTGCGGGAACCGGTTAAAACTGGTTTAGACCCTTTTTAACGCGTTAGCAAAGCACTTTTATCCGGTTTAGACTGTTCTAAACTGCTTGAAAGAGCTGCGGGAACCGGCTAAAACTGGTTTAGCCGGGTTTTCCGGAAGACCGGGATCCGGAGGCCGGAAATCCCTTCGTTATGCAAAAGTTTCGGAGGACTCGGCTCCGGATCCGCTTCCCGGGATCCGGTTTCCGGGTTTTCCAGAAGACCAGGCTCCGGATCCGCTTCCCGGGATCCAGTTTCCGGGTTTTCCGGAAGACCGGGATCCGGAGGCCGGCAATCCCTTCGTTATGCAAAAGTTTCGGAGGACTCGGCTCCGGATCCGCTTCCCGGGATCCGGTTTCCGGGTTTTCCAGAAGACCAGGCTCCGGATCCGCTTCCCGGGATCCAGTTTCCGGGTTTTCCGGAAGACCGGGATCCGGAGGCCGGCAATCCCTTCGTTATGCAAAAGTTTCGGAGGACTCGGCTCCGGATCCGCTTCCCGGGATCCGGTTTCCGGGTTTTCCAGAAGACCAGGCTCCGGATCCGCTTCCCGGGATCCAGTTTCCGGGTTTTCCGGAAGACCGGGATCCGGAGGCCGGCAATCCCTTCGTTATGCAAAAGTTTCGGAGGACTCGGCTCCGGATCCGCTTCCCGGGATCCGGTTTCCGGGTTTTCCAGAAGACCAGGCTCCGGATCCGCTTCCCGGGATCCAGTTTCCGGGTTTTCCGGAAGACCGGGATCCGGAGGCCGGCAATCCCTTCGTTATGCAAAAGTTTCGGAGGACTCGGCTCCGGATCCGCTTCCCGGGATCCGGTTTCCGGGTTTTCCAGAAGACCAGGCTCCGGATCCGCTTCCCGGGATCCAGTTTCCGGGTTTTCCGGAAGACCGGGATCCGGAGGCCGGCAATCCCTTCGTTATGCAAAAGTTTCGGAGGACTCGGCTCCGGATCCGCTTCCCGGGATCCGGTTTCCGGGTTTTCCAGAAGACCAGGCTCCGGATCCGCTTCCCGGGATCCAGTTTCCGGGTTTTCCGGAAGACCGGGATCCGGAGGCCGGCAATCCCTTCGTTATGCAAAAGTTTCGGAGGACTCGGCTCCGGATCCGCTTCCCGGGATCCGGTTTCCGGGTTTTCCAGAAGACCAGGCTCCGGATCCGCTTCCCGGGATCCAGTTTCCGGGTTTTCCGGAAGACCGGGATCCGGAGGCCGGCAATCCCTTCATTATGCAAAAGTTTCGGAGGACTCGGCTCCGGATCCGCTTCCCGGGATCCGGTTTCCGGGTTTTCCAGAAGACCAGGCTCCGGATCCGCTTCCCGGGATCCAGTTTCCGGGTTTTCCGGAAGACCGGGATCCGGAGGCCGGCAATCCCTTCATTATGCAAAAGTTTCGGAGGACTCGGCTCCGGATCCGCTTCCCGGGATCCGGTTTCCGGGTTTTCCAGAAGACCAGGCTCCGGATCCGCTTCCCGGGATCCAGTTTCCGGGTTTTCCGGAAGACCGGGATCCGGAGGCCGGCAATCCCTTCGTTATGCAAAAGTTTCGGAGGACTCGGCTCCGGATCCGCTTCCCGGGATCCGGTTTCCGGGTTTTCCAGAAGACCAGGCTCCGGATCCGCTTCCCGGGATCCAGTTTCCGGGTTTTCCGGAAGACCGGGATCCGGAGGCCGGCAATCCCTTCGTTATGCAAAAGTTTCGGAGGACTCGGCTCCGGATCCGCTTCCCGGGATCCGGTTTCCGGGTTTTCCAGAAGACCAGGCTCCGGATCCGCTTCCCGGGATCCAGTTTCCGGGTTTTCCGGAAGACCGGGATCCGGAGGCCGGAAATCCCTTCGTTATGCAAAAGTTTCGGAGGACTCGGCTCCGGATCCGCTTCCCGGGATCCGGTTTCCGGGTTTTGCAGAAGACCAGGCTCCGGATCCGCTTCCCGGGATCCAGTTTCCGGGTTTTCCGGAAGACCGGGATCCGGAGGCCGGCAATCCCTTCGTTATGCAAAAGTTTCGGAGGACTCGGCTCCGGATCCGCTTCCCGGGATCCGGTTTCCGGGTTTTGCCAGAAGACCAGGCTCCGGATCCGCTTCCCGGGATCCAGTTTCCGGGTTTTCCGGAAGACCGGGATCCGGAGGCCGGCAATCCCTTCGTTATGCAAAAGTTTCGGAGGACTCGGCTCCGGATCCGCTTCCCGGGATCCGGTTTCCGGGTTTTCCAGAAGACCAGGCTCCGGATCCGCTTCCCGGGATCCAGTTTCCGGGTTTTCCGGAAGACCGGGATCCGGAGGCCGGCAATCCCTTCCTTATGCAAAAGTTTCGGAGGACTCGGCTCCGGATCCGCTTCCCGGGAGAAGACCAGGCTCCGGATCCGCTTCCGGGATCCAGTTTCCGGGTTTTCCGGAAGACCGGGAGAGGACCAGGCTCCGGATCCGCTTCCCGGGATCCAGTTTCCGGGTTTTCCGGAAGACCGGGATCCGGAGGCCGGCAATCCCTTCGTTATGCAAAAGTTTCGGAGGACTCGGCTCCGGATCCGCTTCCCGGGATCCGGTTTCCGGGTTTTGCAGAAGACCAGGCTCCGGATCCGCTTCCCGGGATCCAGTTTCCGGGTTTTCCGGAAGACCGGGATCCGGAGGCCGGCAATCCCTTCGTTATGCAAAAGTTTCGGAGGACTCGGCTCCGGATCCGCTTCCCGGGATCCGGTTTCCGGGTTTTCCAGAAGACCAGGCTCCGGATCCGCTTCCCGGGATCCAGTTTCCGGGTTTTCCGGAAGACCGGGATCCGGAGGCCGGAAATCCCTTCATTATGCAAAAGTTTCAGAGGACTCGGCTCCGGATCCGCTTCCCGGGATCCGGTTTCCGGGTTTTCCAGAAGACCAGGCTCCGGATCCGCTTCCCGGGATCCAGTTTCCGGGTTTTCCGGAAGACCGGGATCCGGAGGCCGGAAATCCCTTCGTTATGCAAAAGTTTCGGAGGACTCGGCTCCGGATCCGCTTCCCGGGATCCGGTTTCCGGGTTTTCCAGAAGACCAGGCTCCGGATCCGCTTCCCGGGATCCAGTTTCCGGGTTTTCCGGAAGACCGGGATCCGGAGGCCGGCAATCCCTTCATTATGCAAAAGTTTCGGAGGACTCGGCTCCGGATCCGCTTCCCGGGATCCGGTTTCCGGGTTTTCCAGAAGACCAGGCTCCGGATCCGCTTCCCGGGATCCAGTTTCCGGGTTTTCCGGAAGACCGGGATCCGGAGGCCGGCAATCCCTTCGTTATGCAAAAGTTTCGGAGGACTCGGCTCCGGATCCGCTTCCCGGGATCCGGTTTCCGGGTTTTCCAGAAGACCAGGCTCCGGATCCGCTTCCCGGGATCCAGTTTCCGGGTTTTCCGGAAGACCGGGATCCGGAGGCCGGCAATCCCTTCCTTATGCAAAAGTTTCGGAGGACTCGGCTCCGGATCCGCTTCCCGGGATCCGGTTTCCGGGTTTTGCAGAAGACCAGGCTCCGGATCCGCTTCCCGGGATCCAGTTTCCGGGTTTTCCGGAAGACCGGGATCCGGAGGCCGGCAATCCCTTCGTTATGCAAAAGTTTCGGAGGACTCGGCTCCGGATCCGCTTCCCGGGATCCGGTTTCCGGGTTTTCCAGAAGACCAGGCTCCGGATCCGCTTCCCGGGATCCAGTTTCCGGGTTTTCCGGAAGACCGGGATCCGGAGGCCGGCAATCCCTTCGTTATGCAAAAGTTTCGGAGGACTCGGCTCCGGATCCGCTTCCCGGGATCCGGTTTCCGGGTTTTCCAGAAGACCAGGCTCCGGATCCGCTTCCCGGGATCCAGTTTCCGGGTTTTCCGGAAGACCGGGATCCGGAGGCCGGAAATCCCTTCATTATGCAAAAGTTTCGGAGGACTCGGCTCCGGATCCGCTTCCCGGGATCCGGTTTCCGGGTTTTGCAGAAGACCAGGCTCCGGATCCGCTTCCCGGGATCCAGTTTCCGGGTTTTCCGGAAGACCGGGATCCGGAGGCCGGAAATCCCTTCGTTATGCAAAAGTTTCGGAGGCCTCGGCTCCGGATCCGCTTCCCGGGATCCGGTTTCCGGGTTTTCCAGAAGACCAGGCTCCGGATCCGCTTCCCGGGATCCAGTTTCCGGGTTTTCCGGAAGACCGGGATCCGGAGGCCGGCAATCCCTTCGTTATGCAAAAGTTTCGGAGGACTCGGCTCCGGATCCGCTTCCCGGGATCCGGTTTCCGGGTTTTCCAGAAGACCAGGCTCCGGATCCGCTTCCCGGGATCCAGTTTCCGGGTTTTCCGGAAGACCGGGATCCGGAGGCCGGCAATCCCTTCCTTATGCAAAAGTTTCGGAGGACTCGGCTCCGGATCCGCTTCCCGGGATCCGGTTTCCGGGTCTTGCAGAAGACCAGGCTCCGGATCCGCTTCCCGGGATCCAGTTTCCGGGTTTTCCGGAAGACCGGGATCCGGAGGCCGGAAATCCCTTCGTTATGCAAAAGTTTCGGAGGACTCGGCTCCGGATCCGCTTCCCGGGATCCGGTTTCCGGGTTTTGCAGAAGACCAGGCTCCGGATCCTCTTCCCGGGATCCAGTTTCCGGGTTTTCCGGAAGACCGGGATCCGGAGGCCGGCAATCCCTTCGTTATGCAAAAGTTTCGGAGGACTCGGCTCCGGATCCGCTTCCCGGGATCCGGTTTCCGGGTTTTCCAGAAGACCAGGCTCCGGATCCGCTTCCCGGGATCCAGTTTCCGGGTTTTCCGGAAGACCGGGATCCGGAGGCCGGCAATCCCTTCGTTATGCAAAAGTTTCGGAGGACTCGGCTCCGGATCCGCTTCCCGGGATCCGGTTTCCGGGTTTTCCAGAAGACCAGGCTCCGGATCCGCTTCCCGGGATCCAGTTTCCGGGTTTTCCGGAAGACCGGGATCCGGAGGCCGGCAATCCCTTCGTTATGCAAAAGTTTCGGAGGACTCGGCTCCGGATCCGCTTCCCGGGATCCGGTTTCCGGGTTTTGCAGAAGACCAGGCTCCGGATCCGCTTCCCGGGATCCAGTTTCCGGGTTTTCCGGAAGTCCGGAGGCCGGCAATCCCTTCGTTATGCAAAAGTTTCGGAGGACTCGGCTCCGGCTCCGGATCCGGTTTCTTCCCGGGATCCATCCGTTTCCGGGTTTTCCGGAAGACCGGGATCCGGAGGCCGGAAATCCCTTCGTTATGCAAAAGTTTCGGAGGACTCGGCTCCGGATCCGCTTCCCGGGATCCGGTTTCCGGGTTTTGCAGAAGACCAGGCTCCGGATCCGCTTCCCGGGATCCAGTTTCCGGGTTTTCCGGAAGACCGGGATCCGGAGGCCGGCAATCCCTTCGTTATGCAAAAGTTTCGGAGGACTCGGCTCCGGATCCGCTTCCCGGGATCCGGTTTCCGGGTTTTCCAGAAGACCAGGCTCCGGATCCGCTTCCCGGGATCCAGTTTCCGGGTTTTCCGGAAGACCGGGATCCGGAGGCCGGCAATCCCTTCCTTATGCAAAAGTTTCGGAGGACTCGGCTCCGGATCCGCTTCCCGGGATCCGGTTTCCGGGTTTTCCAGAAGACCAGGCTCCGGATCCGCTTCCCGGGATCCAGTTTCCGGGTTTTCCGGAAGACCGGGATCCGGAGGCCGGCAATCCCTTCATTATGCAAAAGTTTCGGAGGACTCGGCTCCGGATCCGCGTCCCGGGATCCGGTTTCCGGGTTTTCCAGAAGACCAGGCTCCGGATCCGCTTCCCGGGATCCAGTTTCCGGGTTTTCCGGAAGACCGGGATCCGGAGGCCGGCAGTCCCTTCCTTATGCAAAAGTATCGGAGGACTCGGCTCCGGATCCGCTTCCCGGGATCCGTTTTCCGGGTTTTGCAGAAGACCAGGCTCCGGATCCGCTTCCCGGGATCCAGTTTCCGGGTTTTCCGGAAGACCGGGATCCGGAGGCCGGCAATCCCTTCATTATGCAAAAGTTTCGGAGGACTCGGCTCCGGATCCGCGTCCCGGGATCCGGTTTCCGGGTTTTCCAGAAGACCGGGATCCGGATCCGCTTCCCGGGATCCAGTTTCCGGGTTTTCCGGAAGACCGGGATCCGGAGGCCGGCAATCCCTTCGTTATGCAAAAGTTTCGGAGGACTCGGCTCCGGATCCGCTTCCCGGGATCCGGTTTCCGGGTTTTCCAGAAGACCAGGCTCCGGATCCGCTTCCCGGGATCCAGTTTCTGGGTTTTCCGGAAGACCGGGATCCGGAGGCCGGAAATCCCTTCATTATGCAAAAGTTTCAGAGGACTCGGCTCCGGATCCGCTTCCCGGGATCCGGTTTCCGGATTTTGCAGAAGACCAGGCTCCGGATCCGCTTCCCGGGATCCAGTTTCCAGGCTTTCCGGAAGACCGGGATCCGGAGGCCGGAAATCCCTTCGTTATGCAAAAGTTTCGGAGGCCTCGGCTCCGGATCCGCTTCCCGGGATCCGGTTTCCGGGTTTTCCAGAAGACCAGGCTCCGGATCCGCTTCCCGGGATCCAGTTTCCGGGTTTTCCGGAAGACCGGGATCTGGAGGCCGGCAATCCCTTCGTTATGCAAAAGTTTCGGAGGACTCGGCTCCGGATCCGCGTCCCGGGATCCGGTTTCCGGGTTTTCCAGAAGACCAGGCTCCGGATCCGCTTCCCGGGATCCAGTTTCCGGGTTTTCCGGAAGACCAGGATCCGGAGGCCGGCAGTCCCTTCCTTATGCAAAAGTAGGACTCGGAGGACTCGAAGACCAGGCTCCGGATCCGCTTCCCCGGTTTCCGGGTTTTCCGGGTTTTCCGGAAGACCGGGATCCGGAGGCAGAAGGATCCTTCCCGTTTCCGGGTCGGCTTTCCCGGGATCAGAAGACCAGGCTCCGGATCCGCTTCCCGGGATCCAGTTTCCGGGTTTTCCGGAAGACCGGGATCCGGAGGCCGGAAATCCCTTCGTTATGCAAAAGTTTCGGAGGACTCGGCTCCGGATCCGCTTCCCGGGATCCGGTTTCCGGGTTTTCCAGAAGACCAGGCTCCGGATCCGCTTCCCGGGATCCAGTTTCCGGGTTTTCCGGAAGACCGGGATCCGGAGGCCGGCAATCCCTTCGTTATGCAAAAGTTTCGGAGGACTCGGCTCCGGATCCGCTTCCCGGGATCCGGTTTCCGGGTTTTCCAGAAGACCAGGCTCCGGATCCGCTTCCCGGGATCCAGTTTCCGGGTTTTCCGGAAGACCGGGATCCGGAGGCCGGAAATCCCTTCGTTATGCAAAAGTTTCGGAGGACTCGGCTCCGGATCCGCTTCCCGGGATCCGGTTTCCGGGTTTTGCAGAAGACCAGGCTCCGGATCCGCTTCCCGGGATCCAGTTTCCGGGTTTTCCGGAAGACCGGGATCCGGAGGCCGGCAATCCCTTCGTTATGCAAAAGTTTCGGAGGACTCGGCTCCGGATCCGCTTCCCGGGATCCAGTTTCCGGGTTTTCCAGAGGACCAGGCTCCGGATCCGCTTCCCGGGATCCAGTTTCCGGGTTTTCCGGAAGACCGGGATCCGGAGGCCGGCAATCCCTTCATTATGCAAAAGTTTCGGAGGACTCGGCTCCGGATCCGCTTCCCGGGATCCGGTTTCCGGGTTTTCCAGAAGACCAGGCTCCGGATCCGCTTCCCGGGATCCAGTTTCCGGGTTTTCCGGAAGACCGGGATCCGGAGGCCGGCAATCCCTTCGTTATGCAAAAGTTTCGGAGGACTCGGCTCCGGATCCGCTTCCCGGGATCCGGTTTCCGGGTTTTCCAGAAGACCAGGCTCCGGATCCGCTTCCCGGGATCCAGTTTCCGGGTTTTCCGGAAGACCGGGATCCGGAGGCCGGAAATCCCTTCGTTATGCAAAAGTTTCGGAGGACTCGGCTCCGGATCCGCTTCCCGGGATCCGGTTTCCGGGTTTTCCAGAAGACCAGGCTCCGGATCCGCTTCCCGGGATCCAGTTTCCGGGTTTTCCGGAAGACCGGGATCCGGAGGCCGGCAATCCCTTCGTTATGCAAAAGTTTCGGAGGACTCGGCTCCGGATCCGCTTCCCGGGATCCGGTTTCCGGGTTTTCCAGAAGACCAGGCTCCGGATCCGCTTCCCGGGATCCAGTTTCCGGGTTTTCCGGAAGACCGGGATCCGGAGGCCGGAAATCCCTTCGTTATGCAAAAGTTTCGGAGGACTCGGCTCCGGATCCGCTTCCCGGGATCCGGTTTCCGGGTTTTGCAGAAGACCAGGCTCCGGATCCGCTTCCCGGGATCCAGTTTCCGGGTTTTCCGGAAGACCGGGATCCGGAGGCCGGAAATCCCTTCATTATGCAAAAGTTTCGGAGGCCTCGGCTCCGGATCCGCTTCCCGGGATCCGGTTTCCGGGTTTTCCAGAAGACCAGGCTCCGGATCCGCTTCCCGGGATCCAGTTTCCGGGTTTTCCGGAAGACCGGGATCTGGAGGCCGGCAATCCCTTCGTTATGCAAAAGTTTCGGAGGACTCGGCTCCGGATCCGCGTCCCGGGATCCGGTTTCCGGGTTTTCCAGAAGACCAGGCTCCGGATCCGCTTCCCGGGATCCAGTTTCCGGGTTTTCCGGAAGACCGGGATCCGGAGGCCGGCAGTCCCTTCCTTATGCAAAAGTATCGGAGGACTCGGCTCCGGATCCGCTTCCCAGGATCCTGTTTCCGGGTCTTGCAGAAGACCAGGCTCCGGATCCGCTTCCCGGGATCCAGTTTCCGGGTTTTCCGGAAGACCGGGATCCGGAGGCCGGCAATCCCTTCATTATGCAAAAGTTTCGGAGGACTCGGCTCCGGATCCGCTTCCCGGGATCCGGTTTCCGGGTTTTCCAGAAGACCAGGCTCCGGATCCGCTTCCCGGGATCCAGTTTCCGGGTTTTCCGGAAGACCGGGATCCGGAGGCCGGCAATCCCTTCCTTATGCAAAAGTTTTCTGGAGGACTCGGGATCCGGATCCGCTTCCCGGGATCCGGTTATCCGGGTTTTCGGAAGACCAGGCTCCGGATCCGCTTCCCGGGATCCAGTTTCCGGGTTTTCCGGAAGACCGGGATCCGGAGGCCGGCAATCCCTTCGTTATGCAAAAGTTTCGGAGGACTCGGCTCCGGATCCGCTTCCCGGGATCCGGTTTCCGGGTTTTCCAGAAGACCAGGCTCCGGATCCGCTTCCCGGGATCCAGTTTCCGGGTTTTCCGGAAGACCGGGATCCGGAGGCCGGCAATCCCTTCGTTATGCAAAAGTTTCGGAGGACTCGGCTCCGGATCCGCTTCCCGGGATCCGGTTTCCGGGTTTTCCAGAAGACCAGGCTCCGGATCCGCTTCCCGGGATCCAGTTTCCGGGTTTTCCGGAAGACCGGGATCCGGAGGCCGGCAATCCCTTCGTTATGCAAAAGTTTCGGAGGACTCGGCTCCGGATCCGCTTCCCGGGATCCGGTTTCCGGGTTTTCCAGAAGACCAGGCTCCGGATCCGCTTCCCGGGATCCAGTTTCCGGGTTTTCCGGAAGACCGGGATCCGGAGGCCGGCAATCCCTTCGTTATGCAAAAGTTTCGGAGGACTCGGCTCCGGATCCGCTTCCCGGGATCCGGTTTCCGGGTTTTCCAGAAGACCAGGCTCCGGATCCGCTTCCCGGGATCCAGTTTCCGGGTTTTCCGGAAGACCGGGATCCGGAGGCCGGCAATCCCTTCCTTATGCAAAAGTTTCGGAGGACTCGGCTCCGGATCCGCTTCCCGGGATCCGGTTTCCGGGTTTTCCAGAAGACCAGGCTCCGGATCCGCTTCCCGGGATCCAGTTTCCGGGTTTTCCGGAAGACCGGGATCCGGAGGCCGGAAATCCCTTCATTATGCAAAAGTTTCGGAGGACTCGG
>NW_028324426.1:585001-608117 GCF_052110815.1 Crocodylus siamensis | reverse complement strand
TGCAAGGCCCCATTCGCTTGCCTCGGATAGACCTGGTGGCTGCAAGCCGCTTTCGCTTGCCTGGGGTTTGCCTGGTGGCTGCAAGGCCCCATTCGCTTGCCTGGGGTTGACCTTGTGGCTACCACTCCCCAGTTGCTTGTCTGGGGTTGACCTGGTTGCTGCACGGCCTGATTCGCTTTCCTGGGGTTAACGTGCATGGCTGCAAGGCCCCTTTCACTTACGTTTGGTTGACCTGGTGGCTGCTAGGCCCAATTCGCTTACATTGGGTTGACCTGGTGTCTGCAAGGCCACATTCGCTTGTCTTGGGTTGACCTGGTGGCTTCAAGGCCCCATTCGCTTGCCTGGGGTTGACCTGGTGGCTGCAAGGCCCCATTGACTGTCCTGGGGTCGACCTGGTGGCTGCAAGGACCCATTCCCTTACCTGGGGTTGACCGGCTGGGTCCAAGGCCCCATTCGCTTTTCTGGGGTTGACCTGCTTGCTGCAAGGCCCCATTCGCTTACCTGGTGTTGACCTGGTGGCTGCTAGTCCCCATTCTCTTACATTGTGTTGAGCTCGTGGCTGCACGGCCCCATTCGCTTGCCTGGGGTTGACCTGGTGGTTACAACGCCCCAGTCGCTTGGCTGGGGTTGATCTGGTGGCTGCAAGGCCCAATTCACTTACCTGGGGTTAACGTACTGGCTGCAAGGCTCCTTTCATTTACATTGTGTTGACCTAGTGGCTGCTAGGCCCAATTTGCTTAAATTGGGTTGACCTGGTGTCTGCAAGGCACCATTCGCTTGTCTGTGGTTGACCTGGTGGCTTCAAGGCCCCATTCGCTTGCCTGGGGTTGACGTGGTGGCTGCAAGGCCCCATTCACTGCCCTGGGGTGTGCCTGGTGGCTGCTAGGCCCCATTCTCTTCCATTGGGTTGACCTGGTGGCTGCAAGGCCTCTTTCGCTTGCCTGGGGTTGACCTGGTGGCTGCAAGGCCCCATTCGCTTACCTGGGGTTGACCTGGTGGCTGGTAGGCCCCATTCTCTTTCTTTGGGTTGACCTGGTGGCGGCAAGGCCCCATTCGCTTGCCTGGGGTTGTCCTGGTGGCTGGTAGGACCCATTCTCTTCCATTGGGCTGACCTGGTGGCTGCAAGGCCCCATTCGCTTCCTGGGGTTGACCTGGTGGCTGCAACGCCCCAGTAGCTTGTCTGGGTTTGACCTGGTTGCTGCAAGGCCACATTCACTTTCCTGCGGTTAACGTGCTGGTTGCAAGGCCCCTTTCACTTACATTGGGTTGACCTGGTGGCTTCAAGGACCCATTCGCATGCCTGGGGTTTACCCAGGGCTGCAAGGCCCCATTCACTGGCCTGGGGTCGAGCTGGTGGCTGCAAGGCCCCATTCCCTTATTTGGGGTTGACCTGCTTGCTGCAAGGGGGCATTCACTTGTATTGCGTTGACCTGGTGTCTGCAAGACCAATTTGCTTGCCTGGGTTTGACCTGGTGGCTGCAAGGCCCCATACGCTTACCTGGGGTTAATGTGCTGGCTGCAAGGCCCCATTGACTGTCCTCGGGTGTACCTGGTGGCTGCAAGGCCCCATTCACTGGCCTGGGGTTGACCTGGTGGCTGCAAGGCCCCATTCCCTTACCTGGGGTTAACCGGTTGGGTCCAAGGCCCCATTCGCTTTCCTGGGGTTGACCTGCTTGCTGCAAGGCCCCCTTCGCTTGAATTACGTTGCCCTGCTGTCTCCAAGACCAATTCGCTTGCCTGGGATGACCTGGTTGCTGAAAGGCCCCATTTGCTTCCCTGGGGTTGACCTGGTGGCTGGAAGGCCGCATTCGCATGCCTGGGTTTGACCTGGTGGCTGCAAGGCCCCATTTTATTACCTGGGGTTGACCTGGTGGCTGCAAGGCCCCATTTGCCTACCTGGGGTTAACGTGATGGCTGCAAGGCCCCTTTCACTTACATTGGGTAGACCTAGTTGCTGCTAGGCCCTATTCGCTTACATTGGGTTGGCCTGGTGGCTGGAAGGCCCCATTCGCTTGCTCGGGGTTGACCTGGAGGCTGCAAGGCCACATTTGCTTGCCTACGGTTGACCTGGTGGCTGCAAGGCCCCATTCGCTTGCCTGGGGTTGACCTGGTGGCTACAACATCCCAGTCGCTTGGCTGTGGTTGATCTGGTGGCTGCAAGGCCCCATTCACTTACCTTGGGGTAACTTGCTGGCTGCAAGGCCCCTTTCATTTACATTGGGTTGACCTAGCGGCTGCTAGGCCCAATTAGATTACATTGGGTTGACCTGGTGGCTGCAAGGCCTCATTCGCTTGCCTGGGGTTGACGTGGTGGATGCAAGGCCCCTTCGCTTTCCTGGGGTTGACCTGGTGGATGGAAGGCACCATTCACTGGCCTGGGGTCGACCTGGAGGCTGTAAGTCTCCATTCCCTTACCTGGGGTTGAAGGGCTGGGTCCAAGGCAACATTCGCTTTTCTGGGGTTCACCTGCTGGCTGCAAGGGACCATTCGCTTGTATTGTGTTGACCTGGTGTCTGCAAGGCCCCATTCGCTGTGCCGGGGTTGACCTGGTGGCTGCAAGGCCCCATTCGCTTGCCTGGGGTTGACCTTGTGGCTACCACTCCCCAGTTGCTTGTCTGGGGTTGACCTGGTTGCTGCACGGCCTGATTCGCTTTCCTGGGGTTAACGTGCTGGCTGCAAGGCTCCTTTCACTTACATTTGGTTGACCTGGTGGCTGCTAGGCCCAATTCGCTTACATTGGGTTGACCTGGTGGCTGCAAGGCCCCATTCGCTTTCCTGGGGTTGACTTGGTGGCTGCATGGCCCCATTCGCTTGCCTGTGGTTGAATTGGTGTCTGCAAGGCCCCATTCCGTGGCCTGGGGTTGACCTGGTGGCTGCAAGGCCCCATTGGCTTAACTGGGGTTGACCGGCTGGGTCCAAGGCCCCATTCGCTTACCTGGGGTTGACCTGGTGGCTGCTAGGCCCCATTCTCTTACTTTGGGTTGACCTGGTGGCTGCAAGGCCCCATTCGCTTACCTGGGGTTGACGTGCTGGGTCCAAGGCCCCATTCGCTTTCCTGAGGTTTACCTGCTGGCTGCAAGGGGCCATTCGCTTGTATTGCGTTGACCTGGTGGCTGCAAGACCCCATTCGCTTTCAGGGGGTTGACATGGTATCTGCAAGGCCCCATTCACTTACCTGGGCTTGACCTGTTGTGTGCTAGACCCAATTCTCTTACATTGGCTTGACCTGGTGGCTGCAAGGCCCCATTGGCTTAACTGGGGTTGACCGGCTGGGTCCAAGGCCCCATTCGCTTACCTGGGGTTGACCTGGTGGCTGCTAGGCCCCATTCTCTTACTTTGGGTTGACCTGGTGGCTGCAAGGCCCCATTCGCTTTCCTGGGGTTAACGTGCTGGCTGCAACACCCCTTTCACTTACATTTCGTTGACCTGGTGGCTGCTAGGCCCAATTCGCTTACATTGGGTTGACCTGGTGGCTGCACGGCCGCATTCGCTTGCCTGGGGTTGACCTGGTGGCTGCAAGGCCCCATTCACTGGCCTGGGGTTGACCTGGTGGCTGAAAGGCCCCATTGACTGTCCTGGGGTGTACCTGGTGCCTGCAAGGCCCCATTCACTGGCCTGGGGTCGACCTGGTGGTTGAAAGGCCCCATTCCCTTACCTGGGGTTGACCGGCTGGGTCCCAGGCCCCATTCACTTTCCTGGGGTTGACCTGCTTGCTGCAAGGCCCCATTCGCTTGCGTGGGGTGGACCTGGTGGCTGCTAAGCCCCATTCTCTTCCATTGGGTAGACCTGGTGGCTGCAAGGCACCATTCACTGTCCTGGGGTCAACGTGGTGGGTGCAAGACTCCATTCCCTCTACCTGGGGTTGACCGGCTGTGTCCCAGGCCCCATTCGTTTTCCTGTGGTGGACCTGCTGTCTGCAAGACTAATTCGCTTGACTTGGTTTGACCACGTGGCTGCAAGGCCCCATTTGCTTGCCTGGGGTTGACCTGGTGGCTGCTAGGCCCAATTCGCTTGCCTGGTGTTGACCTGGTGGCTGCAAGGCCCCATTCAATGGCCTGGGGTCAACCTCGTGGTTGCAAGACCCCATTCCCTTACCTGGGGCTGACCTGCTGGGTCGAAGGCCCTATTTGCTTTCCTGGTGTTGACCTGCTGGCTGCAAGAGGCCATTCGCCTGTATTGCGTTGACCTGGTGTCTGCAAGACCACATTCGCTTGCCTGGTGTTGACCTGGTGCCTGGAAGGCCGCATTCGCATGCCTGGGTTTGACCTGGTGGCTGCAAGGCCCCATTTTATTACCTGGGGTTGACCTGGTGGCTGCAAGGCCCCATTCGCTTACCTGGGGTTAACGTGCTGGCTGGAAGGCCCCTTTCACTTACATTGGGTTGACCTAGTGGCCACTAGGGCAATTTGCTTACATTGGGTTGACCTGGTGGATGCAAGGCCCCATTCGCTTGCCTGGGATCGACCTGGTGGCTGCAAGGCCCCATTCACTTACCTGGGGTTGACCTGCTGGGTCCAAGGCCCCATTCGCTTTCCTGGGGTTGACCTGCTGGCTGCAAGGGGACATTCGTTTTTATTGCGTTGACCTGGTGTCTGCAAGACCCCATTCGCTTCCCTGGAGTTGACCTGGTGGCTGCAAAGCCCCATTCGCTTACCTGGGGTTGACCTGGTGGCTGCTAGGCCTCATTCTCTTACATTGGGTTGACCTGCTGGCTGCAATACCCCATACACTTGCCTGGGGTTGACCTGGTGGCTGCTAGGCCCCATTCTTTAACACTGGGTTGACCTGGCGGCTGAAAGGCCCCATTCGCTTGCCTGGGGTAAACCTGGTGGCTGCAAGGCCCCATTCGCTTTCCTGGGGTTGACCTGGTGGCTGCAAGGCCCCATTCACTGGCCTGGGGTCGACCTGGTGGCTGCAAGGCCCCATTCCCTTACCTGGGGTTGACCTGCTGGGACCAAGGCCCCATTCGCTTTCCTGGGTTTGACCTGATGGCTGCAAGGGGCCATTCGCTTGTATTGCGTTGACCTGGTGTCTGCAAGACGCCTTTCGCTTGCTTGGGGTTGACGTGGTGACTGCAAGGCCCCATTCGCTTACCTGGGGTTGACCTGGCAGCTTCATGGCCCCATTCGCTTACCTGGGGTTGACCTGGTGGCTGCTAGGCCCGATTCTCTTACATTGGGTTGACTTGCTGGCTGCAAGGGGCCATTTGCTTGTATAGCGTTTACCTGGTGTCTGCAAGGCCCCATTCGCTTGCCCGGGGTTGACCTGGTGGCTGCAACGCCCCATTCACTTGCCGGGGGTTTGCCTCGTGGCAGCAAGGCCCCATTCGCTTTCCTGGGGTTTACCTGGTGGCTACAATCCCCAGTTACTTGCCTGGGATAGACCTGGTGGCTGCAAGTCCCATTCGCTTGCCTGGGGTTTGCATGGTGGCTGCAAGGCCCCATTCACTGGGCTGGGGTTGATCTGTTGGCTGCTAGGCCCCATTCTCTAACATTGGGTTGACCTGGGGGCTGCAAGGCCCCATTCGCTTGCCTCGGATAGACCTGGTGGCTGCAAGCCGCTTTCGCTTGCCTGGGGTTTGCCTGGTGGCTGCAAGGCCCCATTCGCTTGCCTGGGGTTGACCTTGTGGCTACCACTCCCCAGTTGCTTGTCTGGGGTTGACCTGGTTGCTGCACGGCCTGATTCGCTTTCCTGGGGTTAACGTGCATGGCTGCAAGGCCCCTTTCACTTACGTTTGGTTGACCTGGTGGCTGCTAGGCCCAATTCGCTTACATTGGGTTGACCTGGTGTCTGCAAGGCCACATTCGCTTGTCTTGGGTTGACCTGGTGGCTTCAAGGCCCCATTCGCTTGCCTGGGGTTGACCTGGTGGCTGCAAGGCCCCATTGACTGTCCTGGGGTCGACCTGGTGGCTGCAAGGACCCATTCCCTTACCTGGGGTTGACCGGCTGGGTCCAAGGCCCCATTCGCTTTTCTGGGGTTGACCTGCTTGCTGCAAGGCCCCATTCGCTTACCTGGTGTTGACCTGGTGGCTGCTAGTCCCCATTCTCTTACATTGTGTTGAGCTCGTGGCTGCACGGCCCCATTCGCTTGCCTGGGGTTGACCTGGTGGTTACAACGCCCCAGTCGCTTGGCTGGGGTTGATCTGGTGGCTGCAAGGCCCAATTCACTTACCTGGGGTTAACGTACTGGCTGCAAGGCTCCTTTCATTTACATTGTGTTGACCTAGTGGCTGCTAGGCCCAATTTGCTTAAATTGGGTTGACCTGGTGTCTGCAAGGCACCATTCGCTTGTCTGTGGTTGACCTGGTGGCTTCAAGGCCCCATTCGCTTGCCTGGGGTTGACGTGGTGGCTGCAAGGCCCCATTCACTGCCCTGGGGTGTGCCTGGTGGCTGCTAGGCCCCATTCTCTTCCATTGGGTTGACCTGGTGGCTGCAAGGCCTCTTTCGCTTGCCTGGGGTTGACCTGGTGGCTGCAAGGCCCCATTCGCTTACCTGGGGTTGACCTGGTGGCTGGTAGGCCCCATTCTCTTTCTTTGGGTTGACCTGGTGGCGGCAAGGCCCCATTCGCTTGCCTGGGGTTGTCCTGGTGGCTGGTAGGACCCATTCTCTTCCATTGGGCTGACCTGGTGGCTGCAAGGCCCCATTCGCTTCCTGGGGTTGACCTGGTGGCTGCAACGCCCCAGTAGCTTGTCTGGGTTTGACCTGGTTGCTGCAAGGCCACATTCACTTTCCTGCGGTTAACGTGCTGGTTGCAAGGCCCCTTTCACTTACATTGGGTTGACCTGGTGGCTTCAAGGACCCATTCGCATGCCTGGGGTTTACCCAGGGCTGCAAGGCCCCATTCACTGGCCTGGGGTCGAGCTGGTGGCTGCAAGGCCCCATTCCCTTATTTGGGGTTGACCTGCTTGCTGCAAGGGGGCATTCACTTGTATTGCGTTGACCTGGTGTCTGCAAGACCAATTTGCTTGCCTGGGTTTGACCTGGTGGCTGCAAGGCCCCATACGCTTACCTGGGGTTAATGTGCTGGCTGCAAGGCCCCATTGACTGTCCTCGGGTGTACCTGGTGGCTGCAAGGCCCCATTCACTGGCCTGGGGTTGACCTGGTGGCTGCAAGGCCCCATTCCCTTACCTGGGGTTAACCGGTTGGGTCCAAGGCCCCATTCGCTTTCCTGGGGTTGACCTGCTTGCTGCAAGGCCCCCTTCGCTTGAATTACGTTGCCCTGCTGTCTCCAAGACCAATTCGCTTGCCTGGGATGACCTGGTTGCTGAAAGGCCCCATTTGCTTCCCTGGGGTTGACCTGGTGGCTGGAAGGCCGCATTCGCATGCCTGGGTTTGACCTGGTGGCTGCAAGGCCCCATTTTATTACCTGGGGTTGACCTGGTGGCTGCAAGGCCCCATTTGCCTACCTGGGGTTAACGTGATGGCTGCAAGGCCCCTTTCACTTACATTGGGTAGACCTAGTTGCTGCTAGGCCCTATTCGCTTACATTGGGTTGGCCTGGTGGCTGGAAGGCCCCATTCGCTTGCTCGGGGTTGACCTGGAGGCTGCAAGGCCACATTTGCTTGCCTACGGTTGACCTGGTGGCTGCAAGGCCCCATTCGCTTGCCTGGGGTTGACCTGGTGGCTACAACATCCCAGTCGCTTGGCTGTGGTTGATCTGGTGGCTGCAAGGCCCCATTCACTTACCTTGGGGTAACTTGCTGGCTGCAAGGCCCCTTTCATTTACATTGGGTTGACCTAGCGGCTGCTAGGCCCAATTAGATTACATTGGGTTGACCTGGTGGCTGCAAGGCCTCATTCGCTTGCCTGGGGTTGACGTGGTGGATGCAAGGCCCCTTCGCTTTCCTGGGGTTGACCTGGTGGATGGAAGGCACCATTCACTGGCCTGGGGTCGACCTGGAGGCTGTAAGTCTCCATTCCCTTACCTGGGGTTGAAGGGCTGGGTCCAAGGCAACATTCGCTTTTCTGGGGTTCACCTGCTGGCTGCAAGGGACCATTCGCTTGTATTGTGTTGACCTGGTGTCTGCAAGGCCCCATTCGCTGTGCCGGGGTTGACCTGGTGGCTGCAAGGCCCCATTCGCTTGCCTGGGGTTGACCTTGTGGCTACCACTCCCCAGTTGCTTGTCTGGGGTTGACCTGGTTGCTGCACGGCCTGATTCGCTTTCCTGGGGTTAACGTGCTGGCTGCAAGGCTCCTTTCACTTACATTTGGTTGACCTGGTGGCTGCTAGGCCCAATTCGCTTACATTGGGTTGACCTGGTGGCTGCAAGGCCCCATTCGCTTTCCTGGGGTTGACTTGGTGGCTGCATGGCCCCATTCGCTTGCCTGTGGTTGAATTGGTGTCTGCAAGGCCCCATTCCGTGGCCTGGGGTTGACCTGGTGGCTGCAAGGCCCCATTGGCTTAACTGGGGTTGACCGGCTGGGTCCAAGGCCCCATTCGCTTACCTGGGGTTGACCTGGTGGCTGCTAGGCCCCATTCTCTTACTTTGGGTTGACCTGGTGGCTGCAAGGCCCCATTCGCTTACCTGGGGTTGACGTGCTGGGTCCAAGGCCCCATTCGCTTTCCTGAGGTTTACCTGCTGGCTGCAAGGGGCCATTCGCTTGTATTGCGTTGACCTGGTGGCTGCAAGACCCCATTCGCTTTCAGGGGGTTGACATGGTATCTGCAAGGCCCCATTCACTTACCTGGGCTTGACCTGTTGTGTGCTAGACCCAATTCTCTTACATTGGCTTGACCTGGTGGCTGCAAGGCCCCATTGGCTTAACTGGGGTTGACCGGCTGGGTCCAAGGCCCCATTCGCTTACCTGGGGTTGACCTGGTGGCTGCTAGGCCCCATTCTCTTACTTTGGGTTGACCTGGTGGCTGCAAGGCCCCATTCGCTTTCCTGGGGTTAACGTGCTGGCTGCAACACCCCTTTCACTTACATTTCGTTGACCTGGTGGCTGCTAGGCCCAATTCGCTTACATTGGGTTGACCTGGTGGCTGCACGGCCGCATTCGCTTGCCTGGGGTTGACCTGGTGGCTGCAAGGCCCCATTCACTGGCCTGGGGTTGACCTGGTGGCTGAAAGGCCCCATTGACTGTCCTGGGGTGTACCTGGTGCCTGCAAGGCCCCATTCACTGGCCTGGGGTCGACCTGGTGGTTGAAAGGCCCCATTCCCTTACCTGGGGTTGACCGGCTGGGTCCCAGGCCCCATTCACTTTCCTGGGGTTGACCTGCTTGCTGCAAGGCCCCATTCGCTTGCGTGGGGTGGACCTGGTGGCTGCTAAGCCCCATTCTCTTCCATTGGGTAGACCTGGTGGCTGCAAGGCACCATTCACTGTCCTGGGGTCAACGTGGTGGGTGCAAGACTCCATTCCCTCTACCTGGGGTTGACCGGCTGTGTCCCAGGCCCCATTCGTTTTCCTGTGGTGGACCTGCTGTCTGCAAGACTAATTCGCTTGACTTGGTTTGACCACGTGGCTGCAAGGCCCCATTTGCTTGCCTGGGGTTGACCTGGTGGCTGCTAGGCCCAATTCGCTTGCCTGGTGTTGACCTGGTGGCTGCAAGGCCCCATTCAATGGCCTGGGGTCAACCTCGTGGTTGCAAGACCCCATTCCCTTACCTGGGGCTGACCTGCTGGGTCGAAGGCCCTATTTGCTTTCCTGGTGTTGACCTGCTGGCTGCAAGAGGCCATTCGCCTGTATTGCGTTGACCTGGTGTCTGCAAGACCACATTCGCTTGCCTGGTGTTGACCTGGTGCCTGGAAGGCCGCATTCGCATGCCTGGGTTTGACCTGGTGGCTGCAAGGCCCCATTTTATTACCTGGGGTTGACCTGGTGGCTGCAAGGCCCCATTCGCTTACCTGGGGTTAACGTGCTGGCTGGAAGGCCCCTTTCACTTACATTGGGTTGACCTAGTGGCCACTAGGGCAATTTGCTTACATTGGGTTGACCTGGTGGATGCAAGGCCCCATTCGCTTGCCTGGGATCGACCTGGTGGCTGCAAGGCCCCATTCACTTACCTGGGGTTGACCTGCTGGGTCCAAGGCCCCATTCGCTTTCCTGGGGTTGACCTGCTGGCTGCAAGGGGACATTCGTTTTTATTGCGTTGACCTGGTGTCTGCAAGACCCCATTCGCTTCCCTGGAGTTGACCTGGTGGCTGCAAAGCCCCATTCGCTTACCTGGGGTTGACCTGGTGGCTGCTAGGCCTCATTCTCTTACATTGGGTTGACCTGCTGGCTGCAATACCCCATACACTTGCCTGGGGTTGACCTGGTGGCTGCTAGGCCCCATTCTTTAACACTGGGTTGACCTGGCGGCTGAAAGGCCCCATTCGCTTGCCTGGGGTAAACCTGGTGGCTGCAAGGCCCCATTCGCTTTCCTGGGCTTGACCTGGTGGCTGCAAGGCCCCATTCACTGGCCTGGGGTCGACCTGGTGGCTGCAAGGCCCCATTCCCTTACCTGGGGTTGACCTGCTGGGACCAAGGCCCCATTCGCTTTCCTGGGTTTGACCTGATGGCTGCAAGGGGCCATTCGCTTGTATTGCGTTGACCTGGTGTCTGCAAGACGCCTTTCGCTTGCTTGGGGTTGACGTGGTGACTGCAAGGCCCCATTCGCTTACCTGGGGTTGACCTGGCAGCTTCATGGCCCCATTCGCTTACCTGGGGTTGACCTGGTGGCTGCTAGGCCCGATTCTCTTACATTGGGTTGACTTGCTGGCTGCAAGGGGCCATTTGCTTGTATAGCGTTTACCTGGTGTCTGCAAGGCCCCATTCGCTTGCCCGGGGTTGACCTGGTGGCTGCAACGCCCCATTCACTTGCCGGGGGTTTGCCTCGTGGCAGCAAGGCCCCATTCGCTTTCCTGGGGTTTACCTGGTGGCTACAATCCCCAGTTACTTGCCTGGGATAGACCTGGTGGCTGCAAGTCCCATTCGCTTGCCTGGGGTTTGCATGGTGGCTGCAAGGCCCCATTCACTGGGCTGGGGTTGATCTGTTGGCTGCTAGGCCCCATTCTCTAACATTGGGTTGACCTGGGGGCTGCAAGGCCCCATTCGCTTGCCTCGGATAGACCTGGTGGCTGCAAGCCGCTTTCGCTTGCCTGGGGTTTGCCTGGTGGCTGCAAGGCCCCATTCGCTTGCCTGGGGTTGACCTTGTGGCTACCACTCCCCAGTTGCTTGTCTGGGGTTGACCTGGTTGCTGCACGGCCTGATTCGCTTTCCTGGGGTTAACGTGCATGGCTGCAAGGCCCCTTTCACTTACGTTTGGTTGACCTGGTGGCTGCTAGGCCCAATTCGCTTACATTGGGTTGACCTGGTGTCTGCAAGGCCACATTCGCTTGTCTTGGGTTGACCTGGTGGCTTCAAGGCCCCATTCGCTTGCCTGGGGTTGACCTGGTGGCTGCAAGGCCCCATTGACTGTCCTGGGGTCGACCTGGTGGCTGCAAGGACCCATTCCCTTACCTGGGGTTGACCGGCTGGGTCCAAGGCCCCATTCGCTTTTCTGGGGTTGACCTGCTTGCTGCAAGGCCCCATTCGCTTACCTGGTGTTGACCTGGTGGCTGCTAGTCCCCATTCTCTTACATTGTGTTGAGCTCGTGGCTGCACGGCCCCATTCGCTTGCCTGGGGTTGACCTGGTGGTTACAACGCCCCAGTCGCTTGGCTGGGGTTGATCTGGTGGCTGCAAGGCCCAATTCACTTACCTGGGGTTAACGTACTGGCTGCAAGGCTCCTTTCATTTACATTGTGTTGACCTAGTGGCTGCTAGGCCCAATTTGCTTAAATTGGGTTGACCTGGTGTCTGCAAGGCACCATTCGCTTGTCTGTGGTTGACCTGGTGGCTTCAAGGCCCCATTCGCTTGCCTGGGGTTGACGTGGTGGCTGCAAGGCCCCATTCACTGCCCTGGGGTGTGCCTGGTGGCTGCTAGGCCCCATTCTCTTCCATTGGGTTGACCTGGTGGCTGCAAGGCCTCTTTCGCTTGCCTGGGGTTGACCTGGTGGCTGCAAGGCCCCATTCGCTTACCTGGGGTTGACCTGGTGGCTGGTAGGCCCCATTCTCTTTCTTTGGGTTGACCTGGTGGCGGCAAGGCCCCATTCGCTTGCCTGGGGTTGTCCTGGTGGCTGGTAGGATTCGCTTGCCTGGGGTTGTCCTGGTGGCCCATTCTCTTCCATTGGGCTGACCTGGTGGCTGCAAGGCCCCATTCGCTTCCTGGGGTTGACCTGGTGGCTGCAACGCCCCAGTAGCTTGTCTGGGTTTGACCTGGTTGCTGCAAGGCCACATTCACTTTCCTGCGGTTAACGTGCTGGTTGCAAGGCCCCTTTCACTTACATTGGGTTGACCTGGTGGCTTCAAGGACCCATTCGCATGCCTGGGGTTTACCCAGGGCTGCAAGGCCCCATTCACTGGCCTGGGGTCGAGCTGGTGGCTGCAAGGCCCCATTCCCTTATTTGGGGTTGACCTGCTTGCTGCAAGGGGGCATTCACTTGTATTGCGTTGACCTGGTGTCTGCAAGACCAATTTGCTTGCCTGGGTTTGACCTGGTGGCTGCAAGGCCCCATACGCTTACCTGGGGTTAATGTGCTGGCTGCAAGGCCCCATTGACTGTCCTCGGGTGTACCTGGTGGCTGCAAGGCCCCATTCACTGGCCTGGGGTTGACCTGGTGGCTGCAAGGCCCCATTCCCTTACCTGGGGTTAACCGGTTGGGTCCAAGGCCCCATTCGCTTTCCTGGGGTTGACCTGCTTGCTGCAAGGCCCCCTTCGCTTGAATTACGTTGCCCTGCTGTCTCCAAGACCAATTCGCTTGCCTGGGATGACCTGGTTGCTGAAAGGCCCCATTTGCTTCCCTGGGGTTGACCTGGTGGCTGGAAGGCCGCATTCGCATGCCTGGGTTTGACCTGGTGGCTGCAAGGCCCCATTTTATTACCTGGGGTTGACCTGGTGGCTGCAAGGCCCCATTTGCCTACCTGGGGTTAACGTGATGGCTGCAAGGCCCCTTTCACTTACATTGGGTAGACCTAGTTGCTGCTAGGCCCTATTCGCTTACATTGGGTTGGCCTGGTGGCTGGAAGGCCCCATTCGCTTGCTCGGGGTTGACCTGGAGGCTGCAAGGCCACATTTGCTTGCCTACGGTTGACCTGGTGGCTGCAAGGCCCCATTCGCTTGCCTGGGGTTGACCTGGTGGCTACAACATCCCAGTCGCTTGGCTGTGGTTGATCTGGTGGCTGCAAGGCCCCATTCACTTACCTTGGGGTAACTTGCTGGCTGCAAGGCCCCTTTCATTTACATTGGGTTGACCTAGCGGCTGCTAGGCCCAATTAGATTACATTGGGTTGACCTGGTGGCTGCAAGGCCTCATTCGCTTGCCTGGGGTTGACGTGGTGGATGCAAGGCCCCTTCGCTTTCCTGGGGTTGACCTGGTGGATGGAAGGCACCATTCACTGGCCTGGGGTCGACCTGGAGGCTGTAAGTCTCCATTCCCTTACCTGGGGTTGAAGGGCTGGGTCCAAGGCAACATTCGCTTTTCTGGGGTTCACCTGCTGGCTGCAAGGGACCATTCGCTTGTATTGTGTTGACCTGGTGTCTGCAAGGCCCCATTCGCTGTGCCGGGGTTGACCTGGTGGCTGCAAGGCCCCATTCGCTTGCCTGGGGTTGACCTTGTGGCTACCACTCCCCAGTTGCTTGTCTGGGGTTGACCTGGTTGCTGCACGGCCTGATTCGCTTTCCTGGGGTTAACGTGCTGGCTGCAAGGCTCCTTTCACTTACATTTGGTTGACCTGGTGGCTGCTAGGCCCAATTCGCTTACATTGGGTTGACCTGGTGGCTGCAAGGCCCCATTCGCTTTCCTGGGGTTGACTTGGTGGCTGCATGGCCCCATTCGCTTGCCTGTGGTTGAATTGGTGTCTGCAAGGCCCCATTCCGTGGCCTGGGGTTGACCTGGTGGCTGCAAGGCCCCATTGGCTTAACTGGGGTTGACCGGCTGGGTCCAAGGCCCCATTCGCTTACCTGGGGTTGACCTGGTGGCTGCTAGGCCCCATTCTCTTACTTTGGGTTGACCTGGTGGCTGCAAGGCCCCATTCGCTTACCTGGGGTTGACGTGCTGGGTCCAAGGCCCCATTCGCTTTCCTGAGGTTTACCTGCTGGCTGCAAGGGGCCATTCGCTTGTATTGCGTTGACCTGGTGGCTGCAAGACCCCATTCGCTTTCAGGGGGTTGACATGGTATCTGCAAGGCCCCATTCACTTACCTGGGCTTGACCTGTTGTGTGCTAGACCCAATTCTCTTACATTGGCTTGACCTGGTGGCTGCAAGGCCCCATTGGCTTAACTGGGGTTGACCGGCTGGGTCCAAGGCCCCATTCGCTTACCTGGGGTTGACCTGGTGGCTGCTAGGCCCCATTCTCTTACTTTGGGTTGACCTGGTGGCTGCAAGGCCCCATTCGCTTTCCTGGGGTTAACGTGCTGGCTGCAACACCCCTTTCACTTACATTTCGTTGACCTGGTGGCTGCTAGGCCCAATTCGCTTACATTGGGTTGACCTGGTGGCTGCACGGCCGCATTCGCTTGCCTGGGGTTGACCTGGTGGCTGCAAGGCCCCATTCACTGGCCTGGGGTTGACCTGGTGGCTGAAAGGCCCCATTGACTGTCCTGGGGTGTACCTGGTGCCTGCAAGGCCCCATTCACTGGCCTGGGGTCGACCTGGTGGTTGAAAGGCCCCATTCCCTTACCTGGGGTTGACCGGCTGGGTCCCAGGCCCCATTCACTTTCCTGGGGTTGACCTGCTTGCTGCAAGGCCCCATTCGCTTGCGTGGGGTGGACCTGGTGGCTGCTAAGCCCCATTCTCTTCCATTGGGTAGACCTGGTGGCTGCAAGGCACCATTCACTGTCCTGGGGTCAACGTGGTGGGTGCAAGACTCCATTCCCTCTACCTGGGGTTGACCGGCTGTGTCCCAGGCCCCATTCGTTTTCCTGTGGTGGACCTGCTGTCTGCAAGACTAATTCGCTTGACTTGGTTTGACCACGTGGCTGCAAGGCCCCATTTGCTTGCCTGGGGTTGACCTGGTGGCTGCTAGGCCCAATTCGCTTGCCTGGTGTTGACCTGGTGGCTGCAAGGCCCCATTCAATGGCCTGGGGTCAACCTCGTGGTTGCAAGACCCCATTCCCTTACCTGGGGCTGACCTGCTGGGTCGAAGGCCCTATTTGCTTTCCTGGTGTTGACCTGCTGGCTGCAAGAGGCCATTCGCCTGTATTGCGTTGACCTGGTGTCTGCAAGACCACATTCGCTTGCCTGGTGTTGACCTGGTGCCTGGAAGGCCGCATTCGCATGCCTGGGTTTGACCTGGTGGCTGCAAGGCCCCATTTTATTACCTGGGGTTGACCTGGTGGCTGCAAGGCCCCATTCGCTTACCTGGGGTTAACGTGCTGGCTGGAAGGCCCCTTTCACTTACATTGGGTTGACCTAGTGGCCACTAGGGCAATTTGCTTACATTGGGTTGACCTGGTGGATGCAAGGCCCCATTCGCTTGCCTGGGATCGACCTGGTGGCTGCAAGGCCCCATTCACTTACCTGGGGTTGACCTGCTGGGTCCAAGGCCCCATTCGCTTTCCTGGGGTTGACCTGCTGGCTGCAAGGGGACATTCGTTTTTATTGCGTTGACCTGGTGTCTGCAAGACCCCATTCGCTTCCCTGGAGTTGACCTGGTGGCTGCAAAGCCCCATTCGCTTACCTGGGGTTGACCTGGTGGCTGCTAGGCCTCATTCTCTTACATTGGGTTGACCTGCTGGCTGCAATACCCCATACACTTGCCTGGGGTTGACCTGGTGGCTGCTAGGCCCCATTCTTTAACACTGGGTTGACCTGGCGGCTGAAAGGCCCCATTCGCTTGCCTGGGGTAAACCTGGTGGCTGCAAGGCCCCATTCGCTTTCCTGGGGTTGACCTGGTGGCTGCAAGGCCCCATTCACTGGCCTGGGGTCGACCTGGTGGCTGCAAGGCCCCATTCCCTTACCTGGGGTTGACCTGCTGGGACCAAGGCCCCATTCGCTTTCCTGGGTTTGACCTGATGGCTGCAAGGGGCCATTCGCTTGTATTGCGTTGACCTGGTGTCTGCAAGACGCCTTTCGCTTGCTTGGGGTTGACGTGGTGACTGCAAGGCCCCATTCGCTTACCTGGGGTTGACCTGGCAGCTTCATGGCCCCATTCGCTTACCTGGGGTTGACCTGGTGGCTGCTAGGCCCGATTCTCTTACATTGGGTTGACTTGCTGGCTGCAAGGGGCCATTTGCTTGTATAGCGTTTACCTGGTGTCTGCAAGGCCCCATTCGCTTGCCCGGGGTTGACCTGGTGGCTGCAACGCCCCATTCACTTGCCGGGGGTTTGCCTCGTGGCAGCAAGGCCCCATTCGCTTTCCTGGGGTTTACCTGGTGGCTACAATCCCCAGTTACTTGCCTGGGATAGACCTGGTGGCTGCAAGTCCCATTCGCTTGCCTGGGGTTTGCATGGTGGCTGCAAGGCCCCATTCACTGGGCTGGGGTTGATCTGTTGGCTGCTAGGCCCCATTCTCTAACATTGGGTTGACCTGGGGGCTGCAAGGCCCCATTCGCTTGCCTCGGATAGACCTGGTGGCTGCAAGCCGCTTTCGCTTGCCTGGGGTTTGCCTGGTGGCTGCAAGGCCCCATTCGCTTGCCTGGGGTTGACCTTGTGGCTACCACTCCCCAGTTGCTTGTCTGGGGTTGACCTGGTTGCTGCACGGCCTGATTCGCTTTCCTGGGGTTAACGTGCATGGCTGCAAGGCCCCTTTCACTTACGTTTGGTTGACCTGGTGGCTGCTAGGCCCAATTCGCTTACATTGGGTTGACCTGGTGTCTGCAAGGCCACATTCGCTTGTCTTGGGTTGACCTGGTGGCTTCAAGGCCCCATTCGCTTGCCTGGGGTTGACCTGGTGGCTGCAAGGCCCCATTGACTGTCCTGGGGTCGACCTGGTGGCTGCAAGGACCCATTCCCTTACCTGGGGTTGACCGGCTGGGTCCAAGGCCCCATTCGCTTTTCTGGGGTTGACCTGCTTGCTGCAAGGCCCCATTCGCTTACCTGGTGTTGACCTGGTGGCTGCTAGTCCCCATTCTCTTACATTGTGTTGAGCTCGTGGCTGCACGGCCCCATTCGCTTGCCTGGGGTTGACCTGGTGGTTACAACGCCCCAGTCGCTTGGCTGGGGTTGATCTGGTGGCTGCAAGGCCCAATTCACTTACCTGGGGTTAACGTACTGGCTGCAAGGCTCCTTTCATTTACATTGTGTTGACCTAGTGGCTGCTAGGCCCAATTTGCTTAAATTGGGTTGACCTGGTGTCTGCAAGGCACCATTCGCTTGTCTGTGGTTGACCTGGTGGCTTCAAGGCCCCATTCGCTTGCCTGGGGTTGACGTGGTGGCTGCAAGGCCCCATTCACTGCCCTGGGGTGTGCCTGGTGGCTGCTAGGCCCCATTCTCTTCCATTGGGTTGACCTGGTGGCTGCAAGGCCTCTTTCGCTTGCCTGGGGTTGACCTGGTGGCTGCAAGGCCCCATTCGCTTACCTGGGGTTGACCTGGTGGCTGGTAGGCCCCATTCTCTTTCTTTGGGTTGACCTGGTGGCGGCAAGGCCCCATTCGCTTGCCTGGGGTTGTCCTGGTGGCTGGTAGGACCCATTCTCTTCCATTGGGCTGACCTGGTGGCTGCAAGGCCCCATTCGCTTCCTGGGGTTGACCTGGTGGCTGCAACGCCCCAGTAGCTTGTCTGGGTTTGACCTGGTTGCTGCAAGGCCACATTCACTTTCCTGCGGTTAACGTGCTGGTTGCAAGGCCCCTTTCACTTACATTGGGTTGACCTGGTGGCTTCAAGGACCCATTCGCATGCCTGGGGTTTACCCAGGGCTGCAAGGCCCCATTCACTGGCCTGGGGTCGAGCTGGTGGCTGCAAGGCCCCATTCCCTTATTTGGGGTTGACCTGCTTGCTGCAAGGGGGCATTCACTTGTATTGCGTTGACCTGGTGTCTGCAAGACCAATTTGCTTGCCTGGGTTTGACCTGGTGGCTGCAAGGCCCCATACGCTTACCTGGGGTTAATGTGCTGGCTGCAAGGCCCCATTGACTGTCCTCGGGTGTACCTGGTGGCTGCAAGGCCCCATTCACTGGCCTGGGGTTGACCTGGTGGCTGCAAGGCCCCATTCCCTTACCTGGGGTTAACCGGTTGGGTCCAAGGCCCCATTCGCTTTCCTGGGGTTGACCTGCTTGCTGCAAGGCCCCCTTCGCTTGAATTACGTTGCCCTGCTGTCTCCAAGACCAATTCGCTTGCCTGGGATGACCTGGTTGCTGAAAGGCCCCATTTGCTTCCCTGGGGTTGACCTGGTGGCTGGAAGGCCGCATTCGCATGCCTGGGTTTGACCTGGTGGCTGCAAGGCCCCATTTTATTACCTGGGGTTGACCTGGTGGCTGCAAGGCCCCATTTGCCTACCTGGGGTTAACGTGATGGCTGCAAGGCCCCTTTCACTTACATTGGGTAGACCTAGTTGCTGCTAGGCCCTATTCGCTTACATTGGGTTGGCCTGGTGGCTGGAAGGCCCCATTCGCTTGCTCGGGGTTGACCTGGAGGCTGCAAGGCCACATTTGCTTGCCTACGGTTGACCTGGTGGCTGCAAGGCCCCATTCGCTTGCCTGGGGTTGACCTGGTGGCTACAACATCCCAGTCGCTTGGCTGTGGTTGATCTGGTGGCTGCAAGGCCCCATTCACTTACCTTGGGGTAACTTGCTGGCTGCAAGGCCCCTTTCATTTACATTGGGTTGACCTAGCGGCTGCTAGGCCCAATTAGATTACATTGGGTTGACCTGGTGGCTGCAAGGCCTCATTCGCTTGCCTGGGGTTGACGTGGTGGATGCAAGGCCCCTTCGCTTTCCTGGGGTTGACCTGGTGGATGGAAGGCACCATTCACTGGCCTGGGGTCGACCTGGAGGCTGTAAGTCTCCATTCCCTTACCTGGGGTTGAAGGGCTGGGTCCAAGGCAACATTCGCTTTTCTGGGGTTCACCTGCTGGCTGCAAGGGACCATTCGCTTGTATTGTGTTGACCTGGTGTCTGCAAGGCCCCATTCGCTGTGCCGGGGTTGACCTGGTGGCTGCAAGGCCCCATTCGCTTGCCTGGGGTTGACCTTGTGGCTACCACTCCCCAGTTGCTTGTCTGGGGTTGACCTGGTTGCTGCACGGCCTGATTCGCTTTCCTGGGGTTAACGTGCTGGCTGCAAGGCTCCTTTCACTTACATTTGGTTGACCTGGTGGCTGCTAGGCCCAATTCGCGCGGAGCTGGAGCCGAGTCCTCCAAAACTTTTGCATAATGAAGGGATTTCCGGCCTCCGGATCCCAGTCTTCCGGAAAACCCGGGAACTGGATCCCGGGAAGCGGATCCGGAGCCTGGTCTTCTGGAAAACCCGGAAACCGGATCCCGGGAAGCGGATCCGGAGCCGAGCCCTCTGAAACTTTTGCATAACGAAGGGATTTCCGGCCTCCGGATCCCGGTCTTCTGTGAAACCCAGAAACTGGATCCCGGGAAGCGGATCTGGAGCCTGGTCTTCTGGATAACCCGGAAACCGGATCCCGGGAAGCGGATCCGGAGCCGAGTCCTCCGAAACTTTTGCATAGCGAAGTGATTTCCGGTCTCCAGATCCCGGTCTGCTGGAAAACCCGGGAACTGGATCCCTGGAAGTGGATCCGGAGCCTGGTCTTCTGGAAAACCCGGAGACCGGATACCGGGAAGCGGATCCGGAGCCGAGTCCTCTGAAACTTTTGCATAACGAAGGGATTTCCAGCCTCCGGATCCCGGTCTTCCGGAAAACCCGGAAACTGGATCCCGGGAAGCGGATCCGGAGCCTGGTCTTCCGGAAAACCCGGAAATCGGATCCCGGGAAGCGGATCCGGAGCCGAGGCCTCCGAAACATTTGCATAACGAAGGGATTTCCGGCCTCCGTATCCCGGTCTTCCAGAAAACCAGGAAACTGGATCCCGGGAAGCGGATGTGGAGCCTGGTCTTCGGGAAAAACCGGAAGCCATATCCCGGGAAGAGGATCCGGAGCCGAGTCCTCCGAAACTTTTGCATAACGAAGGGATTTCTGGCCTCCGGATCCCGGTCTTCTTGAAAACCCAGAAACTGGATCCCGGGAAGTGGATCCGGAGCCTGGTCTTCTGGAATACCCAAAAACCGGATCCCGGGAAGCGGATCCGGAGCCGAGCCCTCCGAAACTATTGCATAATGAAGGGATTTCTGACCTCCGGATCCCGGTATTCCAGGAAACCCGGAAACCGGATCCCGGGAAGCGGATCCGGAGCATGGTCTTCTGGAAAACCCGGAAACCGGATCCCGGGAAGCGGATCCGGAGCCTGGTCTTCTGGGAAACCCGGAAACCGGATCCCGGGAAGCGGATCCGGAGCCGAGGCCTCCGAAACTTTTGCATAACGAAGGGATTTCCGGCCTCCGGATCCCGGTCTTCCGGAAAACCCGGAAACTGGATCCCGGGAAGCGGATCCGGAGCCTGGTCTTCTGGGAAACCCGGAAACCGGATCCCGGGAAGCGGATCCGGAGCCGAGGCCTCCGAAACTTTTGCATAACGAAGGGATTTCCGGCCTCCGGATCCCGGTCTTCCGGAAAACCCGGAAACTGATTCCCGGGAAGCGGATCCGGAGCATGGTCTTCTGGAAAACCCGGAAACAGGATCCCGGGAAGCGGATCCGGAGCCGAGGCCTCCGAAACTTTTGCATAACGAAAGGATTTCCGGCCTCCGGATCCCGGTCTTCCGGAAAACCCGGAAACTGGATCCCGGGAAGCGGATCTGGATCCCGGTCTTCCGGAAAACCCGGAAACCGGAACCCGGGAAGCGGATCCGGAGCCGAGGCCTCCGAAACTTTTGCATAACGAAGGGATTTCCGGCCTCCGGATCCCGGTCTTCCAGAAAACCCGGAAACTGGATCCCGGGAAGCGGATCCGGAGCATGGTCTTCTGGAAAACCCGGAAACCGGATCCCGGGAAGCGGATCCGGAGCCTGGTCTTCTGGAAAACCCGGAAACCGGATCCCGGGAAGCGGATCCGGAGCCGAGGCCTCCGAAACTTTTGCATAATGAAGGGATTTCAGGCCTCTGGATCCCGGTCTTCCGGAAAACCCGGAAACTGGATCCCGGGAAGCGGATCCGGAGCCTGGTCTTCTGGAAAACCCGGAAACCGGATCCCGGGAAGCGGATCCGGAGCCGAGGCCTCCGAAACTTTTGCATAACGAAGGGATTTCCGGCCTCCGGATCCCGGTCTTCCGGAAAACCCGGAAACTGGATCCCGGGAAGCGGATCCGGAGCATGGTCTTCCGGAAAACCCGGAAACCGGATCCCGGGAAGCGGATCCGCAGCCTGGTCTTCTGGAAAACCAGGAAACCGGATCCCGGGAAGCGGATCCGGAGCCGAGGCCTACGAAACTTTTGCATAATGAAGGGATTTCAGGCCTCTGGATCCCGGTCTTCCGGAAAAACCCGGAAACTGGATCCCGGGAAGCGGATCCGGAGCCTGGTCTTCTGGAAAACCCGGAAACCGGATCCCGGGAAGCGGATCCGGAGCCTGGTCTTCCGGAAAACCCGGAAACTGGATCCCGGGAAGCGGATCCGGAGCCTGGTCTTCTGGAAAACCCGGAAACCGGATCCCGGGATGCAGATCCGGAGCCGAGGCCTACGAAATTTTTGCATAACGAAGGGATTTCCGGCCTCCGGATCCCGGTCTTCCGGAAAACCCGGAAACTGGATCCCGGGAAGCGGATCCGGAGCCTGGTCTTCTGGAAAACCCGGAAACCGGATCCCGGGAAGCGGATCCGGAGCCTGGTCTTCCGGAAAACCCGGAAACTGGATCCCGGGAAGTGGATCCGGAGCCTGGTCTTCTGGAAAACCCAGAAACCGGATCCTGGGAAGCGGATCCGGAGCCGAGGCCTCCGAAACTTTTGCATAACGAAGGGATTTCCGGCCTCCGGATCCCGGTCTTCCGGAAAACCCGGAAACCGGATCGCGGGAAGCGGATCCGGAGCCTGGTCTTCCGGAAAACCCGGAAACTGGATCCCGGGAAGCGGATCCGGAGCCTGGTCTTCCGGAAAACCCAGAAACCGGATCCCGGGAAGCGGATCCGGAGCCTGGTCTTCTGGAAAACCCGGAAACCGGATCCCGGGAAGCGGATCCGGAGCCTGGTCTTCCGGAAAACCCGGAAACTGGGTCCCGGGAAGCGGATCCGGAGCCTGGTCTTCTGGAAAACCCGGAAACCGGATCCCGGGAAGCGGATCCGGAGCCGAGGCCTCCGAAACTTTTGCATAACAAAGAGATTTCCGGCCTCCGGATCCCGGTCTTCCGGAAAACCCGGAAACTGGATCCCGGGAAGCGGATCCGGAGCATGGTCTACTGGAAAACCCGGAAAGCGGATCCCGGGAAGCGGATCCGGAGCCTGGTCTTCTGGAAAACCCGTAAACCGGATCCCGGGAAGCGGATCCGGAGCCGAGGCCTCCGAAACTTTTGCATAACAAAGAGATTTCCGGCCTCTGGATCCCGGTCTTCCGGAAAACCCGGAAACTGGATCCCGGGAAGCGGATCCGGAGCATGGTCTTATGGAAAACCCGGAAACCGGATCCCGGGAAGCGGATCCGGAGCCGAGGCCTCCGAAACTTTTGCATAATGAAGGGATTTCCGGCCTCCGGATCCCGGTCTTCCGGAAAACCCGGAAACTGGATCCCGGGAAGCGGATCCGGAGCATGGTCTTCTGGAAAACCCGGAAACCGGATCCCGGGAAGCGGATCCGGAGCCGAGGCCTCCGAAACTTTTGCATAACGAAGGGATTTCCGGCCTCCGGATCCCGGTCTTCCGGAAAACCCGGAAACTGGATCCCGGGAAGCGGATCCGGAGCCTGGTCTTCTGGAAAACCCGGAAACCGGATCCTGGGAAGCGGATCCGGAGCCGAGTCCTCCGAAACTTTTGCATAATGAAGGGATTTCCGGCCTCCGGCTCCCGGTCTTCCGGAAAACCCGGAAACTGGATCCCGGGAAGCGGATCCGGAGCCTGGTCTTCTTGAAAACCCGGAAACCGGATCCCGGGAAGCGGATCCGGAGCCGAGGCC
>NW_028324426.1:556941-584901 GCF_052110815.1 Crocodylus siamensis | reverse complement strand
CCGGATCCGCTTCCCGGGATCCGGTTTCCGGGTTTTCCAGAAGACCAGACTCCGGATCCGCTTCCCGGGATCCAGTTTCCGGGTTTTCCGGAAGACCGGGATCCGGAGGCCGGAAATCCCTTCGTTATGGAAAGGTTTCGGAGGCCTCGGCTCCGGATCCGCTTCCCGGGATCTGGTTTCCGGGTTTTCCAGAAGACCAGGCTCCGGATCAGCTTCCCGGGATCCAGTTTCCGGGTTTTCCGGAAGACCGGGATCCGGAGGCCGGAAATCCCTTCGTTATGCAAAAGTTTCGGAGGCCTCGGCTCCGGATCCGCTTCCCGGGATCCGGTTTCCGGGTTTTCCAGAAGACCAGGCTCCGGATCCGCTCCCTGGGATCCAGTTTCCGGGTTTTCCGGAAGACCGGGATCCAGAGGCCGGAAATCCCTCGTTATGCAAAAGTTTCGGAGGCCTCGGCTCCGGATCCGCTTCCCGGGATCTGGTTTCCGGGTTTTCCAGAAGACCAGGCTCCGGATCCGCTTCCCGGGATGCCGTTTACGGGTTTTCCGGAAGACCGGGATCCGGAGGCCAGAAATCCCTTTGTTATGCAAAAGTTTCGGAGGCCTCGGCTCCGGATCCGCTTCCCGGGATCCGGTTTCCGGGTTTTCCAGAAGACCAGGCTCCGGATCCGTTCCCCGGGATCCAGTTTCCGGGTTTTCCGGAAGACCGGGATCCGGAGGCCGGAAATCCCTTCATTATGCAAAAGTTTCGGAGGCCTCGGCTCCGGATCCGCTTCCCGGGATCCGGTTTCCGGGATTCCCAGAAGACCAGGCTCCGGATCCGCTTCCCGGAATCCAGTTTCCGGGTTTTCCGGAAGACCAGGATCCGGAGGCCGGAAATCCCTTCGTTATGGAAAAGTTTCGGAGGCCTCGGCTCCGGATCCGCTTCCCGGGATCCGGTTTCCGGGTTTTCCAGAAGACCAGACTCCGGATCCGCTTCCCAGGATCCAGTTTCCGGGTTTTCCAGAAGACCGGGATCCGGAGGCCGGAAATCCCTTCGTTATGCAAAAGTTTCGGAGGCCTCGGCTCCGGATCGGCTTCCCGGGATCCGGTTTCCGGGTTTTCCAGAAGACCAGGCTCCGGATCCGCTTCCCGGGATCCAGTTTCCGGGTTTTCCGGAAGACCGGGAGCCGGAGGCCGGAAATCCCTTCGTTATGCAAAAGTTTCGGAGGCCTCGGCTCCGGATCCGCTTCCTGGGATCCGGTTTCCAGGTTTTCCAGAAGACCAGGCTCCGGATCCGCTTCCCGGGATCCAGTTTCCGTGTTTTCTGGAAGATCGGGATCCGGAGGCCGGAAATCCCTCCATTATGCAAAAGTTTTGGAGGCCTCGGCTCCGGATCCGCTTCCCGGGATCCGGTATCCGGGTTTCCCAGAAGACCAGGCTCCGGATCCGCTTCCCGGGATCCAGTTTCAGGGTTTTCCGGAAGACCGGGATCTGGAGGCCGGAAATCCCTTTGTTATGCAAAAGTTTCGGAGGCCTCGGCTCCGGATCCGCTTTCCGGGATCCGGTTTCCGGGTTTCCCAGAAGACCAGGCTCCGGATCCGCTTCCCGGGATCCAGTTTCCGGGTTTTCCGGAAGACCGGGATCCGGAGGCCGGAAATCCCTTCGTTATGCAAAAGTTTCGGAGGCCTCGGCTCCGGATCCGCTTCCCGGGATCCGGTTTCCGGGTTTTCCAGAAGACCAGGCTCCGGATCCGCTTCCTGGGATCCAGTTTCCGGGTTTTCCGGAAGACCGGGATCCGGAGGCCGGAAATCCCTTCGTTATGCAAAAGTTTCGGAGGCCTCGGCTCCGGATCCGCTTCCCGGGATCCGGTTTCCGGGTTTTCCAGAAGACCAGACTCCGGATCCGCTTCCCGGGATCCAGTTTCCGGGTTTTCCGGAAGACCAGGAGCCGGAGGCTGGAAATCCCTTCGTTATGCAAAAGTTTCGGAGGCCTCGGCTCCGGATCCGCTTCCCGGGATCCGGTTACCGGGTTTTCCAGAAGACCAGGCTCCGGATCCGCTTCCCGGGATCCGGTTTCCGGGTTTTCCGGAAGACCGGGATCCGGAGGCCGGAAATCCCTTCGTTATGGAAAGGTTTCGGAGGCCTCGGCTCCGGATCGGCTTCCCGGGATCTGGTTTCCGGGTTTTCCAGAAGACCAGGCTCCGGATCAGCTTCCCGGGATCCAGTTTCCGGGTTTTCCGGAAGACCGGGAGCCGGAGGCCGGAAATCCCTTCGTTATGCAAAAGTTTCGGAGGCCTCGGCTCCGGATCCGCTTCCCGGGATCCGGTTTCCGGGTTTTCCAGAAGACCAGGCTCCGGATCCGCTCCCTGGGATCCAGTTTCCGGGTTTTCCGGAAGACCGGGATCCGGAGGCCGGAAATCCCTCGTTATGCAAAAGTTTCGGAGACCTCGGCTCCGGATCCGCTTCCCGGGATCTGGTTTCCGGGTTTTCCAGAAGACCAGGCTCCGGATCCGCTTCCCGGGATGCCGTTTACGGGTTTTCCGGAAGACCGGGATCCGGAGGCCGGAAATCCCTTCGTTATGGAAAAGTTTCGGAGGCCTCGGCTCCGGATCCGCTTCCCGGGATCCGGTTTCCGGGTTTTCCAGAAGACCAGACTCCGGATCCGCTTCCCGGGATCCCGTTTCAGGGTTTTCCGGAAGACCGGGATCTGGAGGCCGGAAATCCCTTTGTTATGCAAAAGTTTCGGAGGCCTCGGCTCCGGATCCGCTTTCCGGGATCCGGTTTCCGGGTTTCCCAGAAGACCAGGCTCCGGATCCGCTTCCCGGGATCCAGTTTCCGGGTTTTCCGGAAGACCGGGAGCCGGAGGCCGGAAATCCCTTCGTTATGCAAAAGTTTCGGAGGCCTCGGCTCCGGATCCGCTTCCCGGGATCCGGTTTCTGGGTTTTCCAGAAGACCAGGCTCCGGATCCGCTTCCCGGGATCCAGTTTCCGGGTTTTCCGGAAGACCGGGATCCGGAGGCCGGAAATCCCTTCGTTATGCAAAAGTTTCGGAGGCCTCGGCTCCGGATCCGCTTCCCGGGATCCGGTTTCCGGGTTTTCCAGAAGACCAGGCTCCGGATCCGCTTCCCGGGATCCAGTTTCCGGGTTTTCCGGAAGACCGGGATCCGGAGGCCGGAAATCCCTTCGTTATGCAAAAGTTTCGGAGGCCTCGGCTCCGGATCCGCTTCCCGGGATCCGGTTTCTGGGTTTTCCAGAAGACCAGGCTCCGGATCCGCTTCCCGGGATCCAGTTTCCGGGTTTTCCGGAAGACCGGGAGCCGGAGGCCGGAAATCCCTTCGTTATGCAAAAGTTTCGGAGGCCTCGGCTCCGGATCCGCTTCCCGGGATCCGGTTTCCGGGTTTTCCAGAAGACCAGGCTCCGGATCCGCTTCCCGGGATCCAGTTTCCGGGTTTTCCGGAAGACCGGGATCCGGAGGCCGGAAATCCCTTCGTTATGCAAAAGTTTCGGAGGCCTCGGCTCCGGATCCGCTTCCCGGGATCCGGTTTCCGGGTTTTCCAGAAGACCAGACTCCGGATCCGCTTCCCAGGATCCAGTTTCCGGGTTTTCCAGAAGACCGGGATCCGGAGGCCGGAAATCCCTTCGTTATGCAAAAGTTTCGGAGGCCTCGGCTCCGGATCCGCTTCCCGGGATCCGGTTTCCGGGTTTTCCAGAAGACCAGGCTCCGGATCCGCTTCCCGGGATCCAGTTTCCGGGTTTTCCGGAAGACCGGGAGCCGGAGGCCGGAAATCCCTTCGTTATGCAAAAGTTTCGGAGGCCTCGGCTCCGGATCCGCTTCCCGGGATCCGGTTTCCGGGTTTTCCAGAAGACCAGGCTCCGGATCCGCTTCCCGGGATCCAGTTTCCGTGTTTTCTCGAAGATCGGGATCCGGAGGCCGGAAATCCCTCCGTTATGCAAAAGTTTTGGAGGCCTCGGCTCCGGATCCGCTTCCCGGGATCCGGTTACCGGGTTTTCTAGAAGCCCAGGCTCCGGATCCGCTTCCCGGGATCCAGTTTCCGGGTTTTCCGGAAGACCGGGATCCGGAGGCCGGAAATCCCTTCGTTATGCAAAAGTTTGGGAGGCCTCGGCTCCGGATCCGCTTCCCGGGATCCGGTTTCCGGGTTTTCCAGAAGACCAGGCTCCGGATCCGCTTCCCGGGATCCAGTTTCCGGGTTTTCCAGAAGACCGGGATCCGGAGGCCGGAAATCCCTTCGTTACTCAAAAGTTTCGGAGGCTTCGGCTCCGGATCCGCTTCCCGGGATCCGGTTTCCGGGTTTTCCACAAGACCAGGCTCAGGATCCGCTTCCCGGGATCCAGTTTCCGGGTTTTCCGGAAGACCGGGAGCCGGAGGCTGGAAATCCCTTCGTTATGCAAAAGTTTCGGAGGCCTCGGCTCCGGATCCGCTTCCCAGGATCCGGTTTCCGGGTTTTACAGAAGACGAGGCTCCGGATCCGCTTCCCGGGATCCAGTTTCCGGGTTTTCCGGAAGAGCGGGATCCGGAGGCCGGAAATCCCTTCGTTATGCAAAAGTTTCGGAGGCCTCGGCTCCGGATCCGCTTCCCGGGATCCGGTATCCGGGTTTCCCAGAAGACCAGGCTCCGGATCCGCTTCCCGGGATCCAGTTTCCGGGTTTTCCGGAAGACCGGGATCTGGAGGCCGGAAATCCCTTTGTTATGCAAAAGTTTCGGAGGCCTCGGCTCCGGATCCGCTTCCCGGGATCCGGTTTCCGGGTTTCCCAGAAGACCAGGCTCCTGATCCGCTTCCCGGGATCCAGTTTCCGGGTTTTCCGGAAGACCGGGATCCGGAGGCCGGAAATCCCTTTGTTATGCAAAAGTTTCGGAGGCCTCGGCTCCGGATCCGCTTCCCGGGATCCGGTTTCCGGGTTTTCCAGAAGACCAGGCTCCGGATCCGCTTCCCGGGATCCAGTTTCCGGGTTTTCCGGAAGAGCGGGAGCCGGAGGCCGGAAATCCCTTCGTTATGCAAAAGTTTCGGAGGCCTCGGCCCCGGATCCGCTTCCCGGGATCCGGTTTCTGGGTTTTCCAGAAGACAAGGCTCCGGATCCTCTTCCCGGGATCCAGTTTCCGGGTTTTCCGGAAGACCGGGATCCGGAGGCCGGAAATCCCTTCGTTATGCAAAAGTTTCGGAGGACTCGGCTCCGGATCCGCTTTCCGGGATCCGGTTTCCGGGTTATCCAGAAGACCAGGCTCCGGATCCGCTTCCCGGGATCCAGTTTCCGGGTTTTCCGGAAGACCGGGATCCGGAGGCCGGAAATCCCTTCGTTATGCAAAAGTTTCGGAGGACTCGGCTCCGGATCCGCTTCCCGGGATCCGGTTTCCGGGTTTTCCAGAAGACCAGGCTCCGGATCCGCTTCCCGGGATCCAGTTTCCGGGTTTTCCGGAAGATCGGATCCGGAGGCCGGAAATCCCTTCGTTATGCAAAAGTTTCGGAGGCCTCGGCTCCGGATCCGCTTCCCGGGATCCGGTTACCGGGTTTTCCAGAAGACCAGGCTCCGGATCCGCTTCCCGGGATCCAGTTTCCGGGTTTTCCGGAAGACCGGGATCCGGAGGCCGGAAATCCCTTCGTTATGCAAAAGTTTCGGAGGCCTCGGCTCCGGATCCGCTTCCCGGGATCCGCTTTCCGGGTTTTCCAGAAGACCAGGCTCCGGATCCGCTTCCCGGGATCCAGTTTCCGGGTTTTCCGGAAGACCGGGAGCCGGAGGCCGGAAATCCCTTCGTTATGCAAAAGTTTCGGAGGCCTCGGCTCTGGATCCGCTTCCCGGGATCCGGTTTCCGGGTTTTCCAGAAGACCAGGCTCCGGATCCGCTTCCCGGGATCCCGTTTCCGGGTTTTCCGGAAGACCGGGAGCCGGAGGCCGGAAATCCCTTCGTTATGCAAAAGTTTCGGAGGCCTCGGCTCCGGATCCGCTTCCCGGGATCCGGTTTCCGGGTTTTCCAGAAGACCAGGCTCCGGATCCGCTTCCCAGGATCCAGTTTCCGGGTTTTCCGGAAGACCGGGATCCGGAGGCCGGAAATCCCTTCGTTATGCAAAAGTTTCGGAGGCGTCGCCTCCGGATCCGCTTCCCGGGATCCGCTTTCCGGGTTTTCCAGAAGACCAGGCTCCGGATCCGCTTCCCGGGATCCAGTTTCCGGGTTTTCCGGAAGACCGGGATCCGGAGGCCGGAAATCCCTTCGTTATGCAAAAGTTTCGGAGGCCTCGGCTCCGGATCCGCTTCCCGGGATCCGCTTTCCGGGTTTTCCAGAAGACCAGGCTCCGGATCCGCTTCCCGGGATCCCGTTTCCGGGTTTTCCGGAAGACCGGGAGCCGGAGGCCGGAAATCCCTTCGTTATGCAAAAGTTTCGGAGGCCTCGGCTCCGGATCCGCTTCCCGGGATCCGGTTTCCGGGTTTTCCAGAAGACCAGGCTCCGGATCCGCTTCCCAGGATCCAGTTTCCGGGTTTTCCGGAAGACCGGGATCCGGAGGCCGGAAATCCCTTCGTTATGCAAAAGTTTCGGAGGGCTCGGCTCCGGATCCGCTTCCCGGGATACGGTTTCCGGGTTTTCCACAAGACCAGGCTCCGGATCCGCTTCCCGGGATCCAGTTTCCGGGTTTTCCGGAAGACCGGGAGCCGGAGGCCGGAAATCCCTTCGTTATGCAAAAGTTTCGGAGGCCTCGGCTCCGGATCCGCTTCCCGGGATCCGGTTTCCGGGTTTTCCAGAAGACCAGGCTCCGGATCCGCTTCCCGGGATCCAGTTTCCGGGTTTTCCGGAAGAGCGGGAGCCGGAGGCCGGAAAGCCCTTCGTTATGCAAAAGTTTCGGAGGCCTCGGCTCCGGATCCGCTTCCCGGGATCCGGTATCCGGGTTTCCCAGAAGACCAGGCTCCTGATCCGCTTCCCGGGATCCAGTTTCCGGGTTTTCCGGAAGACCGGGATCCGGAGGCCGGAAATCCCTTTGTTATGCAAAAGTTTCGGAGGCCTCGGCTCCGGATCCGCTTCCTGGGATCCGGTTTCCGGGTTTTCCAGAAGACCAGGCTCCGGATCCGCTTCCCGGGATCCAGTTTCCGGGTTTTCCGGAAGAGCGGGAGCCGGAGGCCGGAAAGCCCTTCGTTATGCAAAAGTTTCGGAGGCCTCGGCTCCGGATCCGCTTCCCGGGATCCGGTATCCGGGTTTCCCAGAAGACCAGGCTCCTGATCCGCTTCCCGGGATCCAGTTTCCGGGTTTTCCGGAAGACCGGGATCCGGAGGCCGGAAATCCCTTTGTTATGCAAAAGTTTCGGAGGCCTCGGCTCCGGATCCGCTTCCTGGGATCCGGTTTCCGGGTTTTCCAGAAGACCAGGCTCCGGATCCGCTTCCCGGGATCCAGTTTCCGGGTTTTCCGGAAGACCGGGATCCGGAGGCCGGAAATCCCTTCGTTATGCAAAAGTTTCGGAGGCCTCGGCTCCGGATCTGCTTCCCGGGATCCGCTTTCCGGGTTTTCCAGAAGACCAGGCTCCGGATCCGCTTCCCGGGATCCAGTTTCCGGGTTTTCCGGAAGACCGGGATCCGGAGGCCGGAAATCCCTTCGTTATGCAAAAGTTTCGGAGGCCTCGGCTCCGGATCCGCTTCCCGGGATCCGGTTTCCGGGTTTTCCACAAGACCAGGCTCCGGATCCGCTTCCCGGGATCCAGTTTCCGGGTTTTCCGGAAGACCGGGAGCCGGAGGCCGGAAATCCCTTCGTTATGCAAAAGTTTCGGAGGCCTCGGCTCCGGATCCGCTTCCCGGGATCCGGTTTCCGGGTTTTCCAGAAGACCAGGCTCCGGATCCGCTTCCCGGGATCCGGTTTCCGGGTTTTCCAGAAGACCAGGCTCTGATCCGCTTCAACCTAATGCAAGCGAATGGGGTCTTGCAGCCACCAGGTGAACCCCCTGCAGGCCTATCGGGCCCTGGAGCCATCAGGTCAACCCCTGGCAAGCCTATGGGACATTGCAGACACCAGGTCAACTCAATGCAAGCGAATGGGGCCTAGCAGGGACCAGGTCAACCCTATTCCAGTGAATGGGGACTTGCAGGAACCAGATCAACCCCAGGCAAGTGAATGGCGGCCTTCCAGCCACCAGGTCAACCCTGGGCAAGCGAATGGGGGCTTGCAGACACCAGGTCAACGGAATACAAGCGAATGGGGCCTTGCAGACACCAGGTCAACCTAATGCAAGTGAATGGGGACTTGCAGCCACTAGGTCAGGCCCGGAAGGGCAAATGGGGCCTGGCATACACCAGATGAACCCCCTGCAGGCCTATGGGACCCAGCAGCCACCAGGTCAACCCCTGGCAAGCCTACGGGACCTTGCAGACACCAGGTCACCTCAATGCAAGTGAATGGGGACTTGCAACCACCAGATCAATCCCAGGCAAGTGAATGGGGCCTTGCAGCCCCAGGTCAACCACAGGAAAGCCTACTGGGCCTTCCAGCCACAGCGTCAATGCAATGCAAGTGAATGGGGCCTTGCAGCCAGCAGGTCAACCCCAGGTAAGTGAATGGGGCCTTGCAGCCACTAGGTCAACCGAATGTAAGTGAATGGGGCCTTGCAGCCACCAGGTCATCCCCAGGCTAGGGAATGGGCCTTGCATCCACCAGGTGAACACCAGACAAGCGAACGGGGCCTTGCAGCCACCAGGTCAACCCAATGGAAGCGAATGGGGCCTTGCAGCCACCAGGTCAACCCAATGCAAGCGGATGGGGCCTTGCAGCCACTAGCTGAACCCCAGGTAAGCGAATGAGGCCTTGCAGCCACCAGGTCCACCCCAGGCAACTGAATGGGGCCTTGCATCCACTAGGTCAACCCCAGGCAAGCCGACGGGGCCTTGCAGCCACCAGGTAAACCCAATGCAAGCGAATGGAGCCTTGCAACCACGAGGTTAACCCCAGACAAATGAATGGTGCCTTGCAGCCACCAGGTCAACCACCTGCAGGCCTATGTGGCCGTGCAGCAACCAGGTCAACCCCAGAAAAGCCTACGGGGCCTTGCAGTAACCATGTCAACCCAATGCAAGCGAATGGGGCCTTTCAGCCTCCAGGTCAACCCCGGGAAAGCGAATGGGGCCTTGCATGCAACAGGTCAACCCCCTGCAGGCCTATCGGGCCCTGCAGCCACCAGGACAACCCCAGTCAAGCCTACCGGGCCTTGCAGACACCAGGTCAACCCAGTGCAAGCGAATGGGGCCTTGCAGCCACCAGGTCGACCCCAGGTAAGCGAATGGGGCCTTGCAGCCACCAGGTGAACCACAGGCAAGCGAATGGGGCCTGGCCCAGGTGGGTGCGGCATTCCTTGGAGGCTTAAGCGCGGCTGAGTGGAGCACTTAATGGAGGCTTAAGCCGGTGGCGGTTTTGCAGGTCCTGCGTCCGCACTCCTGTTGCTTGTTTGGGAGTGAAGCCCCGGGCGGCAGCAAGTCCGGGAACCAGGCCAACCCCAGGCATGCTGAGGGGGAACTTTTGGCGCCCAGGTCAACCCCGTCAAGAAAATGGGGCCTTGCAGCCACTACGTCAACCCCGGCAGTGACTGGAGCCTTTCAGCCACCAGGTAAACCCCATGCAAGCGAATGGGGCCTTGCTGCCACCAGGTCAACCCCAGGCAAGCCTACGGGGCCTTGCAGCCACCAGGTCAACCCAAGACAAGCCTACGGGGACTTACAGACACCAGGTCAACCCAATGCAAGCGAATAGAGCCTTCTGGCCGCCAGGTCTTCCCCGGACAAGCGAATGGGGCCTTCCAGCCACCAGTTCAACCCCTGCAGGCCTATGTGGCTCTGAAGCCACCAGGTCAACCCCAGGAAAGCCTACGGGGCCTTGCAGACACCGGGTCAACCGAATGCAAGCGAATGGGGCCTTCCAGCCACAGGGTCAACCCAATGGAAGTGAGTGGGGACTTGCAGCCAGCAGGTCAACCCCAGGTAGAGCGAATGGGGCCTTACACACACCAGGTCAACCCGAGGTAAGTGATGGGGCCTTGCAGCCACCAGGTCAATCCCAGGCAAGCCTACGGGGCCTTGCAGCCACCAGGTCAACCCCAGGCAAGCGAATGGGGCCTTGCAGCCACCAGCTCAACCATGGGCAAGTGAAGGGGCCTTGCAGCCACCAGGTCAGCCCTCTGCAAGCCTATGGGCCCCTGCAGGCAGCAGGTCCACCCCAGGCATGATAGGGGGACTTTTGGAGAAGAGGTCAACCCCAGGCAAGCGAATGGGGCCTTGCAGCCACCAGGTCAACCCCCTGCAAGCCTATGGGGCCCTGCAGCCACCATGTCCACCCCAGACATAATAGGGGGACTTTTGGAGCCCAGGTCAACCCCAGGCAAGTGAATGGGGCTTGCAGCCACCAGCTGAACCCCAGGCAAGCGAATGGGGCCTTGCAGCCTCCAGGTCAACCCCTGGCAAGTGAATAGGGGCTTGCAGACACCACATCAGCCCAATGCAAGCGAATGGGGACTTGCAGCCACCAGGTCAACCCCAGTCAAATGAATGGGGGCCTCGCAGCCACCAGGTCAACCGTAGGCAAGCGAATAGGGCCTGGCCCAGGTTGCGGGGGCACTCCTTGGAGGGTTAAGCCTGGGTGGGGGAGGCACTTGATGGAGGCCTAAGCCCCTGGCGGTTGTGCGGAATCCAGTTTCCAGGTTTTCCAGAAGACCAGGCTCCGGATCCGATTCCCGGGATCCACTACCTTGGTTTTCCAGAAGACTAGGCTGCAGATCCCTGCAATGCTTTTTTCATGCAAAAGTTTCGGAAGACTCGGCTCCTGATCTGCTTCCTGGGATCCAATTTCCGGGTTTTCCGGAAGACCAGACTCCAGATCAGCTTCCTGTGATCTAGTTTCCGGGTTTTCCGGAAGACCAGGCTCCAGAAGCCTGTAATGCAGTCTTTATGCAAAACTTTCGGAAGACTTGGCTCCGGATCCACTTCCTGGTATGCAGTTTCCGGGTTTTCCGGAAGACCATCTCTGGATGCCTGCAATGCCTTCTTTCCGCAAAGTTTCTGAAGACCAGGCTCCGGATCCGCTTGCCGGTATCCAGTCTCTTGATTTTCCGGAAGACCAGGCTCCGGATCCACTTCCCAGGATCCAGTTTCCAGGTTTTCTGGAAGACCAGGCTCTGGATGCCTGCAATGCCTTCTTTATGCAAAAGTTTCAGGAGACTTCGCTCTGAATCTGCTTCCTGGAATCGAGTTTCCGGGTTTTCCAGAAGACCAAGGTCAGGATCCCTGCAATGCTTTCTTTATGCAAAAGTCTCAAAAGACTTGGCTCTGGATGCGCTTCCTGGGAACCAGTTTCCAGGTTGTCCGGAAGGGCAAGCTCCAGATCCGCTTGCACGAATCCATTTTCCGGGTCTTCCAGAAGACCAGGCTGCAGATCCCTGCAAAGCTTTCTTTATGCAAATGTTTTGGAAGACTCAGCTCCGGATCCACTTCCCGGGATCCAGTTTCCGGGTTTTCCGGAAGACCATCTCTGGATGCCAGCAATGCCTTCTTTACGCAAAGTTTCGGAAGACCAGGCTCCGGATCCGCTTCCCGGGATCCAGTTTCCAGGTTTTCTGGAACACCAGGCTCTGGATCCACCTCCCGGGTTACACTTTCCGGGTTCTCCGGAAGACCAGGCTCCGGAAGCCTGCAATGCATTCTTTATGCAAAAGTTTCGGAAGACTTCGCTCTGGATTCGCTTCCCGGGATCCAGTTTTCGGGTTTTCCGGAAGACCAGGCTCCGGATCCGCTTCCCGGGTTCCAGTTTCTGGGTTTTCCGGCAGACCAGGCTCCGGATCCACTTCCCAGGATGCAGTTTCTGGGTTTTCCGGAAGACCAGGGTTGGATCCCTCAATGCTTTCTTTATGCAAAAGTTTCAGAAGACTTGGCTCCGGATCCGCTACCCGAGATCCATTTTCAGGGTTTTCCGGAAGACCAGGCTCCGGATCCGCTTCCCAGTATCCAGTTTCCGGGTTTTCCGGAAGACCAGGCACCGGATCTGCTTCCCGGTTTCCACTATCCTAGTTTTCCGGAAGACCAGGCTGCAGATCCCTGCAATGGTTTCTTTACACAAAACTTTCAGAAGACCAGGCTCCGGATCCGCTTCCCGATATCCAGTTACTGGGTTTTCCGGAAGACCGGGCTCCGGATACACTTCCCGCGATCCAGTTTCCGGGTTTTCCGGAAGACCAGGCTCCGGATCCGCTTCCCGGGATCCAGTTTCCGGGTTTTCTGGAAGACCAGGCTCCGGATCCCTGCAATGTCTTCTTTATGCAAAAGTTTCAGAAGATTTGGCTGCGGATCTGCTACCTGAGATCTATTTTCAAGGTTTTCTGGAAGACCAGCCTCTGGATCCGCTTCCCGGGATCCAGTTTCCGGGTTTTCTGGAAGACAGTCTCTGGATGCCTGCAATGCCTTCTTTACCAAAGTTTCAGAAGACCAGAACCGGATCCGCTTCCCGGTATCCAGTTTCTGGGTTTAATGGAAGACCAAGCTCCGGATCCGCTTCCTGGGATCCACTATCCTGGTTTTCTGGAAGACCAGGCTCTGGATGCCTGCAATGCTTTCTTCATGCAAAAGTTTCAGAAGACTCGGCTCCAGATTCACTTCCCGGGATCCAGTTCCCGGGTTTTCCAGAAGACTAGGCTCTGGATCCACTTCCCAGGATGCAGTTTCCGGGCTTTCCGGAAGACCAGGCGCCGGATGCCTGCAATGTCTTCTTTATGCAAAAGTTTCAGTAGACCTGGCTCCGGATCTGCTTCCCGGGATCCAGTTTCCGAGTTTTCTGGAAGACCAGGCTCCGGATCCGCTTCCCGGGATCCACTACCCTGGTTTTCCAGAAGACCATGCTGCAGATCCCTGCAATGCTTTTTTTATGCAGAAGTTTCAGACAATGCGGTTCCGGATCCACTTCCCAGTATGCAGTTTCCGGGCTTTCTGGAAAACCAGGCGCCGGATGCCTGCAATGTCTTCTTTATGCAAAAATTTCAGAAGACCAGGCTCCGGATCCGCTTCCTGGGATCCACTACCCTGGTTTTCCAGAAGACCAGGCTGCAGATCCCTGCAGTACTTTCTTTATGCAGATGTTTCAGAAGACTCGGCTCTGGATCTGCTTCCCGGGATCCACTACCCTGGTTTTTCCGGAAGACCAGGGTTGGATCCCTCAATGCTTTCTTTATGCAAAAGTTTCAGAAGACTTGGCTCCGGATCCGCTACCCTATATCCATTTTCAGGGTTTTCCGGAAGACCAGGCTCCGGATCCACGTCCCCAGATCCAGTTTCCGGGTTTTCTAGAAGACCAGGCTCCAGATGCCTGCAATGCCTTTTTTATGCAAAAGTTTCGGAAGACTAGGCTCCGGATCCGCATCCCGGGATCCAGTTTCTGGGTTTTCTGGAAGTCCAGGCTCCGGATCCGCTGCCCGGAATCCACTTTCTGAGTTTTCAGGAAGACCAGGCTCCGGATCCACTTTCCGGAATCCAGTTTCCGGGTTTTCCAGAAGACCAGGCTCCGGATGCCTGCAATGTCTTCTTTATGCAAAAGTTTCAGAAGACTTGGCTCCGGATCCGCTACCCGGGATCCATTTTCAACGTTTTCTGGAAGACCAGGCTCCGGATCCACTTCCCAGGATCCACTATCCTGTTTTTCCGGAAGACCAGGCTCCAGATCCCTGCAATGCTTTCTTTACACAAAAGTTTCAGAAGACTTGGCTCCTGATCCGCTACCAGGGATGCATTTTCAAGAGTTTCCCGAAGACCAGGCTCCGGATCCGCTGCCCAGGATCCAGTTCCTGGGTATTCCGGAAGACCAGGCTCCGGATCTGCTTCCCAGGATCCAGTTTCCGGGTTTTCCGGAAGACCAGCCTCCGGATGCCTGCAATGCCTTCTGTATGCAAAAGTTTCGGAAGACCTGTCTCCGGATCCGCTTCCCGGGATCCAGTTTCCGAGTTTTCCAGAAGACCAGGCTCCGGATCCGCTTCCCAGGATCCACTACCCTGCTTTTCCGGAAGACCAGGCTCCGGATCCGCTTCCCGGGATCCAGTTTCCGGGTTTTCCGGAAGACCAGGCTCCGGATCCGCTTCCCAGGAATCACTACCCTGCTTTTCAGGAAGACCAGGCTGCAGATCCCTGCAATGCTTTTTTTATGCAAGAGTTTCGGAAGACTCGGCTCTGGATCCGCTTCCTGGAATCCAGTGTCCAGGTTTTCGGGAAGACCATCTCTGGATGCCTGCAATGCTTTCTTTACGCAAAGTATTGGAAGACCAGGCTCCACATCCGCTTCCCACAATCCAGTTTCCAGGTTTTCTGGAAGACCAGGCTCCGGATCCGGTTCCCAGGATCCACTTTCCGGGTTTTCCGGAAGACCATCTCCGGATGCCTGCACTGCCTTCTTTATGCAAAAGTTTTGGAAGACTTGGCTCCGGATCTGCTTCCCGGAATGCAGTTCCCGGGTTTTCCTCAAGACCAGGGTCCGGATCCCTGCAATCCCTTCTTTATTGAAAAGTTTCAGATGACTCGGCTCCGGATCCACTTCCTGGGATCCAGTTTCCGGGTTTTGCAGAAGACCAGGCTCCGGATCTGCTTCCCGGGATCCAGTTTCCGGGTTTTCCGGAAAACCAGCCTGCGGATGCCTGCAATGCCTTCTTTATGCAAAATTTTCAGAAGATTCGGCTTCAGATGCGCTTCCCGCGATCCAGTTTCCGGGTTTTCTGGAAGACCAGGCTCCGGATCTGCGTCCCGGGATCCAGTTTCCGGGTTTTCCGGAAGACCAGTCTCCAGATCCGCTTCCGGGATCCACTATCCTGGTTTTCCAGAAGACCAGGCTCCGGATGCCTGCAATGTCTTCTTTATGCAAAAGTTTTGGAATACTTGGCTCCGGATCTGCTTCCTGGGATCCATTTTCTGGGTTTTCCAGAAGACCAGGGTCCGGATCCCTGCAATGCCTTCTTTATGCAAAAGTTTCAGAAGACTTTGCTCCGGCTCCGCTACCTGGGATCCATTTTCAAGGTTTTCCGGAAGACCAGGCTCTGGATGCCTGCAATGTCTTCTTTATGCAAAAGTTTCGGAAGACCAGGCTCCGGATCCACTTCCCGGGATCCACTATCCTGGTTTTCCAGAAGACCAGGCTCCGGATGCCTGCAATGTCTTCTTTATGCAAAAGTTTTGGAAGACCAGGCTCCGGATCCGCTTCCCGGGATCCAGTTTCCGGGTTTTCTGGAAGACCAGGCTCCGGATCCGCTTCCCGGTATCCAGTTTCCAGGTATTCCGGAAGACCAGGCTCCGGATCCACGTCCCGGGATCCAGTTTCCGGGTTTTCCGGAAGACCAGGCTCCGGATCCGCTTCCGGGATCCACTATCCTGGTTTTCCGGAAGACCAGGCTGCAGATCCCTGCAATGCTTTCTGTATGGAAAAGATTCGAAAGACTCGGCTCCGGATCCACTTCCCGGGATCCAGTTTCCAGGTTTTCTGGAAGACCAGGCTCTGGATGCCTGCAATGACTTCTTTATGCAAAAGTTTCAGAAGACTTGGCTCTGGATCTGCTTCCCGGAATCCAGTTTCCGGGTTTTCTGGAAGACTAGGCTCCGGATCCGCTTCCCAGGATCCACTACCCTGCTTTTCCGGAAGACCAGGCTCCGGATCCGCTTCCCGGGATCCACTATCCTGGTTTTCCAGAAGACCAGGTTGCAGAGCCCTGCAATGCTTTCTTTACACAAAAGTTTCAGAAGACTTGGCTCCGGATCCGCTACCCAGGATCCATTTTCAAGGTTTTCCGGAAGACCAGGCTCCGGATCCGCTTTCCGGGATCCAGTTTCCGGGTTTTCCGGAAAACCAGGCTCCGGATGCCTGCAATACTTTTTTATGCAAAAGTTTCAGAAGACTCGCCTCCGGATCCGCTTCCTGGGATCCAGTTTCCGCGTGTTCCGGAAAACCAGGCTCCAGATCATCTTCCCGGGATGCAGTTTCCGGTTTTTCCAGAAGACCATCTCTGGATGCCTGCAACACCTTCTTTACGCAAAGTTTCTGAAGACCAGGCTCCGGATCCGCTTCCCGGTATCCAGTTTCTGGGTTTTCCGGAAGACCAGGCTCCGGATCTACTTCCCGGGATCCAGTTTCCGGGTTTTCAGGAAGACCAGGCTCCGGATCCTGCAATCCCTTCTTTATGCAAAAGTTGACTTTTGACTTTTTAATTACTTTATTCAGAGGTTCAGGTATACAAACAATGGTGGCCGCTTGCAAAGCAAAAACACAAACAACTTAGTACCAAACCGAACCAAACAACCAACACATCACACCGTGACAGACACGTTCGCTGTATTTCACATCGTGTCTCACATGCTAATTACACGGTCGGCGTGCCGGCCAGTCATAAACAATTTAGATGCTGCTCCATCCCATCGTACACGTAACAAAACCTTCAACTTCCACACAAAAGAAAGCAAAAAAAGCAGCCTGGTGAGGGCCCAGGATGCGGCAGAGCTGGAAGTCGCAGTTCGATCCTGAGGCAGCCCGGTTGCCCAAATCAGTCATGACATCAGAGCGCATATTTGAGACGGCCGTCCTCCACCTGGCACAGTGCTCCCTCAAGGGCCCAGCGTGTCTCAGAGGCGGGAACCACCTGCCGGAGCACAGCATGGTCAAATTCCAGCAGGAGGCGCGCCTGCACCAGGAGGCGAAAAAGCTGCAGGGCATCATCTGAGCCGGTCCCGGCAAGCTGATTCCGGCGGCTCTTGACAACGGCCAACTTGGCTTGACCCAATACAAAGTTGGCCAGGCAGACGGGGCCCTTCTCAGCTGCCCGGTACGGGCAGGAGCACACATAGGTGGTCTCCGAAAAGCTCCTGCCCAGAGCCCACAGCAGCAGCCCAAGGGTGACAAAGAGCGGCTGCAGGTGGGGGGCAGTCCAGGAAAGCATGAAAGAGGGTCTCCTCAACACCCCCCAGGCAGAAGGGACAGGCCGTCGAGGCAGCAGGGTCCAAGTGGGACACAAACGTGCCAGTGGCTAGGATGCCGTGCAGAACCACCACTGCAGGTCACCAGTCTTCTTGGTGATTGGCGGCTTATACAATGTGCGCCATGCCGGGTGGGCCAGTGGGGAAACTGGCGGCCCCAGGCGCCATCGCCACAGTGTATCAGGGCGGCCCACCAGCACTTGGGAGTGGCGGATGTGAACCACCCAGGAGTATAAACCTCTATGCAACAGAGAAGCAAAAGGACAACCCATGTCACTGTCAGGAGGCACAGGGAGCGTCTGCAGAGTGCCAGGGCCGCCGGCCAGATTGTCGGCCACGGCTGGGGCGACTGGTAATGCAGGGAAAGCCTTGCTTGAGGCATCCTCAGTGCATGGGACCTGGGCCGCCCAGAGATGGTCCTCCAGGGCGGCTGCTGCCTCCAAGGGGAGGGCAGCCCGGATGTCACACAGGGGACGGCCCACGCTGCGAACAGAGTGCGTGTCCAGCCGGCTGCTCAAGGCCTCGGGCGAGAGCCAGGCTCACCGAGCGGGGTCAAGGAGGTGGCTCAGGCGGAGAACACACGCCTGAATGAGAGCATCCGTGAGACTGGCAGAGGCCAGGCTCGGCACGGGGCGCCTCAGCGCTGGGTTGTGCACCAGGGGTTCCCCCAGCAACTGCGGGAACTGGAGGTGACGGGCCTGGGACTGGAGGTGGAAAGTCACTTGCCAGGCTCGTACCATGCCACGGTAAAAGGCTGGAAGCATGGCCCAGTTCAAAAGTGTAAGGTCCAACAGGAAGAGCTCCCGGTCAAAGCCAAAGGCCCCCACCCTCTGCATGCCAGGTGTTGCCAAGGTGGGTGCTCCTCACTGTACAGGAGTTGTTGGAGGGCCTGAGGAGGAAGGTGACCACCCTGCTCACCAGGTCAACCAAACTCTGGCCCCCCTCAGTCACAGGTAGGTAAAGGACAGGTCGTGGGAGCCAGTGGTGCCTGTCCCAGAAGAAGTCAACCAGGAGGTGCTGGAGTCTCTCGAGCAGGTCCTCCGGTGGATCGAGTACAGTGCACCTATGTCACAGGGTTGCCACCACCAGGTTGTTCACGATGAGGACGCGTCCACGGTAGGAGAGGCTGGGTAGGTGCCAGGGCCACCTTTGTAGGCGGGCCTTCACTCCTTCCTCGAGGCCATCCCAGCTGCGCGCCATGAAGGTCAGTGGCCCCAGGAACATGCCCAGGACCTTAAGGCCCTCGCGGCGCCAGGTGAGGCCCCCAGGCAAGGCCGGGGGGGTCGTGGCATTCCACTCTCCAAGCAGCAGGGTATCGCTCTTGGCCCAGTTGATACGGGCCAAAAAGGCACGTTTGTAGGCTCACTGGCAGGCTGTCAGGGCCTCCACGTCTTACTGGGTGTTAAGGAAGATGGTCAGGTCATCTGCGTATGCTGAGAGCTGCAGCAGAGGGGCAACAGATGGGCCCACAGCTGGTGGCAAGGCCACGCTGCTCAGGCGGCGCTTCAGCGCATGCAGCAGTGGCTCAATGGCCAGGGCATAGAGCATGCTCGACAAGGGACAGCCTGACGGATGCCTCTGCATGTGGGGAACGGGGCACAGAGCACGCCGTTCACCTTGAGCAGGCTGGAAGTGTCTCGATACAAGACCCGGAGGGCGCCGGTGAAAAGGGGCCCAAAGCCAAAGGCCTCCAGGGTCCGAAAGAGGTAGGCATGGTCCATCCGGTCAAAGGCTTTCTCCTGATCCAGAGAGAGAAGGCCAACGTCCAGGCCAAAGAGTTCGCTGGCTGTAAGTAGGTCGCGCAGCAGAAACAGGTTGTCTTGGATGGTTCTGCCCGGCACGCAGTAGCTCTGCTCAGGCCCAGTGATGGAGGTCATGACATTGCGGAGGCGGGTGGCCAGCGCTTTGGCCAGGATCTTGTAATCCACGCACAGTAGGGAGACCAGCCGCTAGTTCTTAATGCAGCCACAGTCTCCTTTCTTGGGCAGCAGCGTGAGCACTGTGCGGCGGCAACTGATTGGCAAGACCTTGTCGGCAATACTCTCCTGGAAAATGCACAGGAGGCAGGGGCCAAGAAGAGGCCAGAAATCCTTGTAGAACTCCGCAGGTAGCCCGTTGAGGCCTGGGGCTTTGCCAGAGGCGAGGCCAGCTGTGGCCGCCGCCAGCTCTGCCAGAGACAACTCCTGCTCAAGCTCACCGGCCTCCAGGGCACCAAGGCACGGCAGGCCCGCATGGAGTTCCCGCGCGGTGTTGATAGAAAGCAACAGCATGCTCACGTACTTCACCTGGGTCAGTGATGACCTGGCCCTCAGAGGTCTTGAGGTGATCTAAGACTTTGCTCGCTGCCCGCCGTTGCTCTGGGTTGAAAAAGAAGCGGGTCGGGGCATCTGTTTCGGCCAGCTCTTGGCAGCGGGCATGGATCCTCGCTCCACGGGCCGCACTCTCTGCCAAGTCACGCAGGCACTTCTTCTGGAACCGGAAGCTCTCGCACAGCACCGCATCACTGCCAGCTGCCAGCAGGGCAGCCTCGAGCTTTACCACGTCCTCCTCCAGCTCTCTGATATGGCGGCGCAGTTCATTCGTGGCCAGCTGAGTGTACTGTTGGCAAAAGGCCCGGATCTGTACCTTGCCCACGTCCCACCATAGCTTCCAGGAGGAGCAATTTGGTCTTGTGGCCTCCCAGCCCTGCCAAAAGTTGGCAAAGCAGTCCCAGAAGTAAGAGTCTTGAAGCAGGCTAATGTTGAAGCACCAATAAGGTGCTCGTGCGCAGGTTCTCCCTGGCAGGCTCAGTTCACAAAAAGCCAGGCCGTGGTCTGACAGGCCCGAGGGAATGATGCGGCCGCTGCATAGGAGTGGCAGGTGGTGCCTGGTGACATAAATGCAGTCGAGGTGGGCCATAGTGAGACTCCTGGCACTCATCCTGGCCCAGGTGTACTGGCGCACATCGGGGTGCAGGGCTCGCCAGATGTCGATGAGGCCTGCAGTCTCCAAGACGGACTGCAGCTTGCGGGCTGAAGGCAGGTGAGGCTCGGGCCCCGTACGGTCGAGCAGGGTATCGGTGGTACAATTAAAGTCCCCACCTACAAGAAGCAGGTCATCGTCCTCGCCGACGTTGCGCAAAAGGCCGGCCAAGGTCTCAAAAAAAGTGACCCCCTCCTGGCCATCAGAAGGTGCATAGATGTTGACGAGCAGTAGATGGTGTTGCGCTAGGGTGACGCGGACTGTTAACAGGTGGCCGGGGACAACCTCTCGTGCCACCGCAGTGTCATGCTGTAGCTGTGATGATAGGAGAGTCGCGACCCCAGTGCTGAGTTTGGTGCCGTGACTCAAGAACACCTGGCCTTGCCAGGCAGCATGCCAGGCCAACTGGTTGTGCCTGTTGGAGTGTGTCTCCTGGAGAAAGGTGACAACCAGCCACTTCTGGCGCAGGAGCTCCAGGATGGCCTCTCGCTTCACCAGATCTCGACAGCCGTTGATGTTGAAAGTGCCAATGGTTGTGGCTGCCATGGGTGTGAATTTGTGAGAAGAAGAGCGAGGTAAGGCATAGATAAAAAGCAAGCCCCCAAGAGCCAGGCAAAGGCAGAGACAGGTCAAAAAAAAAAGGCCTATCATGCCCTACTCTAGTCCAGGGACCCTGCCAGGCCCCACTCATCTCTCACCCACTGGGCGAGCTTCTCCAGACGATAGCCCATCTGCCAAGTGCCCAGATCTTGCTGCATGATCTTGGCCGCAGCCCTGGCAGCCTTGATGAACACTTTAGGGTCCGCGCACCATTGGGTGATGTGCGCCGCTATGTTCTTTTGTCCTTTCGTTTGCTTTAGAAAGGTCAAGAGCCCCCCATAGTCAGGACCGACCCAGGGGGGTCCGCCAACATGGGCTGCACATTTCCCACAGAGAAGCGGCGAGGGCGCACACTGGCTGGGAGTGCTGCATCCACACCCTCAATATCCAAGCCCATCAACCTCCTCCGATTGCCTAGGTCGAGGTCTGGCTCTTGAAGAGCAAGCCCCACCTTCTTTGGGGGGGAGAGGTCATCCCGCTCTCAAGGTTGCTTGCGACACTCAGAAAACTGGATTTCCATCTCACAAGCCTCCTCATCTAATCCAGTGGCCTGGGACGTGACCAAGAGGTCAGCAGACTCCTCTGCTGCTCCCTGGGTCAGACCTCCAGAAGCAACACATTGTGCATATGTCTTCTTGCCCCCCGTCTCTGAGAGGTGGGAGATGGGTGAGGCGTTAAAAACCCCTGTCTCCGCCTCCCCCACCTCCAAACTGCCCCCATCCCCAGTCAGCAGGGTTGCTGACATGACAGCCGGAGCAGGGCCGGGCTCTCCAGCAGGGGCCTCCCCAGCACCAGCTGAGGAAGGCCTCAGTGGGGATGGGGAGTCCTGAGGGGTCCCTTTCACTTTCTTCTCCTTGTTGCTCTTCTTCTTCTTCTGCTTTGTGGCAGATGACCCATCCTTCACAGAGGATGGGCCAGACTGTGTCTGGCCTGTCTCCCCAGAGCCAGCCACCTCAGCCAAAGCCGTGGTGGAGAACAACTTGCAGGAGGTCTGAGCCCCGTCGTCTGACGGGGCCTTGGTGCCACAATCGCTGACCACCCCAGCCTCAATTGGGGAGGTCAGAGCAGGCAGGGTGGAAGCAGAAGCATCCGCCTCTCCCCCCGGTGGCGTCTCTGCACTGGTGGGGGTGGGCACCGTAGGTGGAATGAGTGGGGGGGAGGGTTGGGGCCTAGCCCCAGCCCCTCCGCTGGACGACACTCCCACGCCAGAGACTTCAGCCCCCTCAGATGGAACAGGGGCAGGAGGAGGTCAGGAAAGGCTCCCGGCCTCACTGGGTGGGGCCTGCATCCTGGAAGTGGATGGGCCGTCTGTTGGTGTCACTGTAGTCACCGACGCTCTGGCCGATCTGCCCTGTGGGCACTGAGCTGCTAGGTGGGAAGACCTCCCACACTGAAAACATGTGGTCTCCCCACAAGAAAAATAAATCACATACCTCCGCCCGTTGAACAAGAGGCTCAAGGACTGAGGCAGAGACTGTGAGCCCTCCCTAAAGAGCATGAAAACCTGCCTTCAAAAAGACAGGACATGCCTCAGTTTGGGGTTTTTACTCCCTATGGTCAACCGGCAAATGGGACTCGTAAGCACCCCATAGGGCTCAAGTACCCTGGCCAGGTCTTGATCGGTCACGTGCGGGGGCACATTAGAAATCACCACCCTCACCGCTAGGGTGTCCAAGGGGGTGACAAAATAATGTGCGCCCGCAATGTCCACATCTTCTACGCACACCCTATGGACTAGGGTGGGGTCGCTCAGGTAGATCATCGGGACTGTGTTGACACGACCTGTGTAATGGATAGTCTGCTGTCCCAAGAGACTAGCCAGAGCATCCACACAGACCTCAACCCCAACGAAGGGAGGGGTGTGCACCCTCAACCCACAGGTAATAGGGAGGTTCTGAGAGGCATCCTCATGCCAGCTGCTGGGTGTGGGAGCAGCCATTCCTGATAGGACAGGGTTAATTCCCAACTCTAGCTAAGCAAAGCAACAACAAAAAAAGTTTATAGTCACTAAAAAAGATAAGTGTCCGGGAAAGCGGCCACAAAACTCTAGGTGGGAGGGGGGAAAGGGGTGGAGGAAAAAAAAAGCAAAAAAAAGCATGGTCAGGTCTGAACCAGGGCCACTTAATTCACAGAGTTTCTCCTAAAACAGAATAGCAATACCAAGAGAAAAACACTATGGATGCTCTTCCATGTTGTTGAGAAGTTTCCCTCTAATGTGCTGTTTTGTAGACTATTGCAGACACTTTTTGGAACACATACCCTAGCTCCTGGGAAAAAACCCAACTCTGTTCACTGTCAAGTTCCCATTCTCCCCAGCATAGAGCCTTGAGGGAAAGGGGACAGTTCATTTAATTTGTTAAAGGGCAGCTGACTCCATTCTAAATGGTTATATTTTTGTCCTGTTCACAGAGCCTCTGTCCATGCCAGACTGGGTGACAAAGGAGTATTCACAGCTTTTTCCTTCCTACACATTCATGAACTGATAGCCAGTTTGGTACAAGCTCCCTGAAATGACTTATTCAGCCCCTGCTTGACAGGTTCCTGTTTACTGAGAGCCAGGGCTCTCTGTGCTGGGGGTAGGGGTGGGGCAAACATGTACACTGTGTACACTGCAACAGAATTGGACTAGGAACCAAACCACTCCTCTTTTTCTGCATTTTAATGAGTCTCAAATAGAACCAGGCTCAGAAAGAAAGGCCTTGAGTTGAGCAAAAGAGCCAGTTTTAGCATTTCACCTCCACTTCCGGTTTTGGTTTTACAGCTTAGAAAAACGAGCTGGCTTGTGTTTTCTAAACAACCCTGTGTGAAAGTTTCCAGATGAAATAAGAATCTCCCTTCCAGGTAAATAATTGCTAGTTTGAAGTTAACAAAATAAACACACAAAGGGTAAATAATGTGAGGCTGTTGATATCCCATTTCTGTCAGTGAGGTCATAGGATCCTGAAGTGACCCAGCCCCTTGTTGGCAAGGAGTGTGGCCATACCTTACTTCCCTAGCCAGACACAGTGTCTTTGTAAGTGGCCAGAGCCAGCCAAAGTCAAGCTGGGGTTCTGAAGTTCAGGGACTGAATATGTGGGCAGGAATGCAGGAGCAGGCACTGGGGAACTCACACAGATAAGAGCTATGATCAGACTGAGGCCTGTTTGTTGCATAGTAGGGGCCAGATGCTGTCAGAGCTCCTTAAGAGCAGCTCATGAACCAATCAGCAGGCTGAGGCTTAGCTGGCCCAACTTGGGGGGTTGAGTGTTGCTGACCTAGTTACCCAGGTACAGCACAGAGGCCTTACAAAGAGGCAAATCAATGGTTTGGATTTGTAGGACCTGTGACACAGGATGAAAACAGATGTTGCCTTTGTGGTACCATAAGAATTGTTTATGGTAGCACAAGGGCCAAGAAAACAAACAGCTGTCCATATCAACTGTCACACCAAAAACTCCCAAAATGTGTGACCAAGATGCGGGTAGTGTCAATTTGTGGTGTTATATTGTAGGGGATGTCTGTTAGGTGCATGGCAGGAAAACATGGTCAGCCCTGAGCTTCCTGCATACTCCAACCATCAAAGACAGATGAGCGGCCAATCCCATACATCCTGGGAATTCCCACCCAGAATCAGTCCCCTCAAGCCCCAGGAGCATTTCCTTGGATTTCTCCTCTTACAGAGATGCACCCTGGGAAATGTCCAGGGCAAACATTAGGAAACTGGGACACAAGCAGGCTGGCCTAGTGATTAGATACCCAAAGCATGGATGTGGTGCAGATCAGTTCCCCAGGAAATAAGGGTTGCAGAGGCGTTTGGTCTCAGAATTGGATTAGGACTAGCTCGGTCCAATGATTTGATGTGACCTCTGTGGCAGAATGCCATCTCTGTCTCTCTCCAAACTCTGATATCAGGCTAATTATCTATCTGAGAATTTGGTCACCATGGTCACCTGAAGCAGATGGGGCCAAGGGCAGACACTTTTGGCCCCATCTGCTTCAGATAACCCTGATTTGTAACCTGAACTGGCTACATTCCTGAGGGAGGAGGAACCTGCTCCCTTTGCCTATGTGACTTGCCCCACACACCTGAGTGGGGTCTTAAACTACCTAGTGTTCTAAGCAATGACATCAGGACTGGGAGGGAGGCTAGAGACCCTGCCAGTCTACCTAGCAACCAGTGATGCATTTCAAATTGGTTGGCTGTCAGCCAACAACTACTGACCTTCATTAGATCAGGTAAATGAGGTCATAGGGTCTATATAAGTTTAAGACTGCCCAGGAGGAGGGGTAGCAGCCATGATGAGGACCCTCAGAGAAGCCGAACCATCTAAAACTTGCTCTCTCTCTCGAAACTCATGTTCAAGGAACTGCTTGCCTCCAAAAAAAATCTCCACCTGCCTCTGGATAATACTTGTAAATAAGCTACTTGAAATCTAACTAGATATATAGCTTGCAGTAACTCTGATGTGTGAACAAAGGCTACCATGCCACTGTTTGCTCTAAGGGATTTATCTGATATTGCTTTACCCTGTACTCTATTCCAAACCTACTCCTTGTAACCAATAAATTTCTTCTGGGAGAGGGTCTAGATTATGCCTTGGGATTCCCTTGTTTTGGTTGACTAAGGGAAACCACTATTTGTGCTTCAGAGTGAGGGAAAGCACCCCAAGTTCTTTCAGTGGGTCAAGTACCTCTGAAGGACTTACTAGACCTGTGTTTCCCAGGGGGCACAAGGCCAAAATCAGTCTGGACCCTGGGTGATGGCAGCATTACCCCCAGGCTTGCAGGAAGGGGATTGGCCACATGTGAGGGGACCCCAGGGAGGCACTCAGAGCCTGGAAGGTGGTTGGGAGCAGTGAGGTGGGTGGCTCCACACAAGAACACCCCCTACTGGCCTGCCACAACCTCATTACATTAAGTGTCTGTGGATGGGAAACCTCAGCTTTACCTTCTTCAAGAGATATGCCTTGGAGATTTCCTGGGGTGTATCTCTGCAAGTGGGAAACTCCAGCTTTATTCTCTTACAAAAATGCATCCTGGGAAATTTCCAAGGTGCATCTATGCACATGGAGAATACATATGTTTCAGTCAGTGTTGTCTGAAACTGAAATAACATATTTGGGTAAGTGAATGATCTCAAGGGGACCCTTACCTAATATTCAGAGATTTAGGAAATGCTGAGCTTGGCAAACCTTGAAGATAAAAATGAAATTCAAAGACTTCTAGGAATGTTGAATTATGCCAGCAAATTTATATTCAACTATACAACTCGCATCTTGAAGGCATGGACTGGGCCTGGATGCCAGATCATAAAAGTTAATTTAATGATCTAAAATAAATATTGACACTGTAATATGAATATAATGTGTGTAACAGCAGGAGGAACCAGGGGGCAGTCTGCAGAGCTGTGCTATTATTTTGGACTACAACTCTCAGAAACCTCCAGGGGCTGGTAGGACAAGGAAAAAATGAAGAGGAAGATTGAAGCTAGAGTAAGAGGAAAAGAGCAGTGTGCATGTAGAACCTGGTCAGCTCTACACAGAGGAGTGCACTGGGGAGCTGGAGATTTCATTTGCTCAGTCAGCCAGGACTGTGGACTGAAGGAGTTGGACTCAGATCGGGGGGCAGCTTTAGGCTGCTGTTTGAGCACTATAGCTCTCTTGTAGATGACATGATGTTTAGTCCTTATTAATTAACTGCGCCTTTAAAATTTTAGCGTAGGTTAATTTGGCGTGACATATTTTTTGACACTGTCTCTCATTAAGAAACTGGGGGGCTGTGGTGTAGACACCCACACAGTCAAATGGGTCGCCAACTGGCTGGAGGGCCGCACCCAGAGAGTGGTAGTGGATGGGTCCTTCTCAACCTGGAAGGACGTGGGCAGTGGGGTCCCCCAGGGCTCGGTCCTCGGGCCCACGCTGTACAACATCTTCATCAGCGATTTGGATGAGGGGGTAAAAAGCACCCTGTTCAAATTTGCTGATGACACTAAGATGTGGGGGGATGTGGCCACACTGGAAGGATCCAACAGGCTACAATCAGACCTAGACAGGTTACAAGGGTGGGCGGACAAGAATAGGATGGATTTCATCACAGACAAGTGTGAGGTGATGCACCTCGGGAGGAACAACCAGCACCATACCTACAGGTTAGGGAACTCCCCTCTTGTCAGCACGGAGGCAGAAAGGGATCTGGGGGTCATCATTGACTCCAAGATGAACATGGGCTGGCAGTGTGGAGAGGCAGTTAGGAAGGCCAACCGCACCTTGGCATGAATCCACAGATGCATCTCGAGCAGGTCCAAAGAGGTGATCCTCCCCCTCTATGCGGCACTGGTCAGGCTGCAGCTAGAGTACTGCGTCCAGTTCTGGGCGCCGCACTTCAAGGGGGATGTCAACAGCATGGAGAGGGTCCAGAGGACAGCCATTGGCATGATGAGGGGTCAGCAGGGCAGGCCCTATGAGGAGAGGCTACGGGACCTGAACCTATTCAGCCTCCACCAGAGAAGGCTGAGGGGGGATCTAGTGGCCTGTTACAAACTAGTCAGAGAGGACCAGCAGGCACTGGGGGAGTCCCTGTTCCCCTGAGCACTGCCAGGAGTGACCAGGAATAACGGTCACAAGCTGGCAGAGGGTAGGTTTAGGTTAGATATGAGGAGGCGCTATTTCACGGTCAGGGTGGCTAGGGTCTGGAACCAGCTTCCAGGAGAAGTGGTGCTGGCTCCTACCCTGGGGGTCTTTAAGAGGAGGCTAGATGAACATCTTGCTGGGGTCGTTTGACCCCAGTACTCTTTCCTGCCATGGCAGGGGGTCAGACTAGATGATCTGCTCAGGTCCCTTCTGACCCTAGAAGCTATGAAACTATGAAACTATTTGTGTTTGAACAACATGCACTTTTGAGTGTCTTTTCCTGTGTGTCATTCTCTGCAGATTCCAGCAGGGGGAGCCAAATACCAATCTACCCCCCACCCTCCATGTCTTTCCTAATTGTCCCAGGGCAAGGGGAAGATACGAACCCCAAAGAGCTAAAGGGGGACCCTGGGAGACAGTACGCCCCAGGGAGAGTGAGAGGAAAGGAGAAATGAATAAAAACATCTTACCGGCTGCAGGAATGCCGGCGGAGCTGGAAGTGGCTGATGAACCCACCGCGGCTCATTAGCCGCAGTTTTTTTTAAAGGGGAAGCAGCTGGGAAAGAGGGGGGAGGAGAGCCGGCCCAGAAGTATAAGAAGAGGAGACAACAAGGCAGTGGGAGAGGAGAGGTGGCGAGAGAGCATCGAGAGGAGAATCTCTGGACCCACCAAGGAGGTGGAGGAGCCGGGGGACGCTGCTTACAGGTCAGAAAAGGGTCCTGAGCTGTGTCCAGGTAGAGACGCTGCCGTTGGACTGAGAAGGACCCAGGTATCCCGGCTATATATAACCTCGGGCCGCAAAGACAGCCTACAGGAGGGACCTCGTCAACAGAGGCAGAGGCTGACGGATCTACAGG